>NC_048221.1:37536431-37550565 GCF_002007445.2 Ailuropoda melanoleuca | reverse complement strand
ATTTTTTTTTTTTTTTTTTTTTTTTTTTTAATATCAGCTACAGGTGGCTTGGACATCTCTGCCTTCATAGCAGGTTACAAGTTTTTCTATTTACTAACCCGTGGATAGTTTTGAGTAACAGATTAATAGCTCCAAGTTTTAATTAGGCTTTTGTAATATAATTTAAAATAATGTCAAGGAAAATACTCATAATATCATTTTCAGTGATAATAGCTACAATCCAGATTGTATAATAATAAAAATGAGAGTATAGAGTGCTAATTATGTGTTAGACACTAGGCTATGAGCTTAATGTTCCGATATCCTGTAATTGTTATAATGCACAAGGCTAGCGTTATTATTCCCATTTTACAGATGAGGGAACAGAGGCACAGAGTACCTTGCCCAAGAACCCACAGCTACTAAGTGGCAGAATAGGCCATCCATCCTAAGCCATTTGATTATAGGGTACACAAACACATACACACTAGAGAAAGGTGGGAAGGATATGTGCCCAGATATCTCTTTTGATAGAAGATTGGATTACTGGTATTTGTTTCTTATTATTTATACTTACTGTTTTCCATATTTTCAGCTTTGATCATTATTTTTTAAAAGTATCAAAAAATTATAATTATGCAGTCCTGTGACTTTTATAAAACAAGTGACTACGTTTACAACAGTCTGCCTCCTATTCATTTGATCTTACTTATGATTGATTGGAAAGCAGCAGGAATTATATTTTTAATTTCTCATGTTAGATACCAGAATCAAAACAAACGGCTCCTAACATAGCACGTGGCTATTTAGAAGTGGGGGTTGTACAATTTGTAAGCTACTTTTTCCATATAAGGTTGTTCTGTAAGTCATCATATGGAATTTTTAAATAAACATATTACATGTTATAGATACGAAAGAATGTCGTCCTTCAAGATTTCCTACCTTGGAAGTTATAGGCTTGTTTCAATGATGAAACCAGTGAAACATCTTTTGAATTTCACTTTTAATTATTGTCTTTAGAGCTTCTTTTTGAACCAGACAAGAAACCCAGGCTTCATTATTTCAGAAAAACACCAGAAATTACCCACTTGGTTGCCCCCTTCCCAACCCCAAGGCATGCTCTGCATTTCTGGTTGGTCATTCTCAAAAATCAAACAGAGCCACATGGATAAAATTTACCATAAGAGGCAATGTTTTAACCAGTGTCTTCATTTTCTCAAGGAAATTCCAAAAAGGGAGAACCAAACATGGTGTGATGAATGGAATCACTGTTGGAATAAGTGCAGAGATCTTCAAGGTGAATACTTAAGGGTACTGCACATATCTGGAATCATAAATTCAGATCTGTGTGTGTGTGTGTTCATTTGCATTATTTTATATTTGTGAATTATGTGCTTCAATTCTGAATCTGACACTTGCCTGGCTTTATTCCCTATGGCAGACATTTCTAATTTTAAATAACTTTGAAAGATCTCCTGTGTCTCTGCTCATACCATGAAAAGGTCTTGGTGATTCTGGAATCCAGGTGTAACTTGCAGTCTAAAAGAACACGTGTAAATACATATGTTGAACGAGGAGACAACAAGGTCACAAGAGGCCCAAGTTTCTCTTTGTCTGTTAGAGCTCACACAGAGGGCTTGGTTCTGGTTGCCTCTCAGGTGAGCGGAGATCCCAGTGGTGGCTCCCGAGGCCCTAGTAGGCTGGTTCACTTCCTTAGGACTCCCTCCCAGCGCTCTTGATGACCTCCAGAATCTGCTCAGCACAGCCACTCTCATCTTTGGGGGCCCTATAAAGGGAGCCTTCATTTTTGTTTCAATCTCTCATTCCTGAGTTGGGTGTTATTACTATTATTTTATCGTGGAGGAAGGAAAGGCCAAAAGAGATGGAGTCTCCTGATGGCAGAGTGCTCCTGTCACTTGATAATTCATTCGTTTGTTCGTTCATTTGTTCGTTCATTCATTCACTCAAGTATTTAAGGCCCCAGTATATGCCATTGACGAATTTGTAGTGAGTAACACAGAGAGGTCTGTGGCCTCATGGAGCTTATTTCTAGGGACAGAGCCACACGATAAGTAAGTAAACAAACCAGGAAACCGGACAGAATTTTAGATAATTTTGGAGGAGGAAAGGGTTGTATCTAGAAGAGGCCAGGGAAGTTTTCTCCAAAAAGATGCCCTTTTAATTGAGACCTGAATGCTAGAAAGATCTAGCCATACAAGGAGCTTAAGGAAGAGCATGCCGGGTAGAGGGAACAGCAAGGGGAAGGCTTCAGTTCCCCTTGTGCAGCATGAAAGGCATTGAATAACTGTATCATCAATACATAAAATAGACAATAAAATAATATTTTCCTAAAGACTGCAGTCCTGACACAGGTGAATTTTAGAAGACAAAATGTAAGGATGCTAGACAGAATGGCATCGTAAACTATATTTTCACTCATTATAAACTAGAAAAGCCAATTCTAATGTTGCCATGTAACCAAAGAGTTGCTGTAATTTGTGGGGTTTTTTTTGCAGATATAATTCAGTCCTCAACCTGACCTGAAACTGTGAGAAAAGCGAGGGTCTTCCTCTTTAAGAGTTTCCTTGCCCTAGAAAAATCTGACTCCAGTGGCTACTGGAGCAGCGCATTTTTGAGAGAGCGTGTATATGTGTGTGTGTGTATTTTCTCTGTTCACATTATTTCTTTTCCCCAGAAGGAGACCAAACTGTTTATAGGGAAGACAGAAACAAACAAACAACTGGGTAATACACTTCCCTTCCAAACATTCAGAGACATGTGACTTTTCAGCCAGCACAGAGATCCAGGAGGCAAACAGGCCAACCATGCTTGATTCTTTTGGAGCACACATGCCGCCTCTTCCTTGGGGATGACACTATAAATTACACCGACCATTGTCATCTCTTCTCCAGAATTCTAACTCCTGAATTCTGACCCAGAAAATGCACACTTTGTTCCCGTGGAACATAAAATTCATGCGAACAACCAAACAAGACTTGATTGGCCTCCTCTACCTTCTGCTGTTCTGTGTCCTAAGACAGGCATCCAGAAGAAGCTATTTTCTGTTGCCTGGAGGAAAGACTAGTTTTGTTGTGCCAGTTGGAGTCTTGTGAGTGTGCCAGAATCTAATCTTCATTCCACCATGTCTCTCTGGGCCCTGAATGCTTTTCAGTAGAATGCCACAGCTCACTTGCCACTAAGTGATGTGTTCTCCCTCTCTCCCTTCCTCCCCAAAACACATATTTTGGCATCATTTGGTTTTCTGAATCTTTCTAGGACCTATATCCTTTTCCTAGCTAAGCTGGGGCCTCAGATAGGTTTCCAGAGTGGTCTCATCTTTCCACTGTTGGTAAATCAATCTTTAAACTTCTTTGTGGTAGGTTCTTAATGACCATCCTACCTTTGCTATTCATTTATTTCTCTTTTTATTCACTGCCTCAAAATCTACAAAAGTTTTATTTGGTATTTTCTTATAGTTTAAGTGATAGCTCTCACAAAATGCATCCTTTTTGTGGACCTGGTCAGTTTACATTACTAGTTACCCCCTCTGGTTTCTTCTTTAAAAAATTCAGTTGAAAAATTACAGGTAAACCACCAAGAAATTCACTAGGATGTAAGTTTCATGAGGGCAAGTTTTTTTTTTTTTTTTTTAATCTTTTGCTTACTACACTTCCCTAATGTCTAAAATAGTGCTTGGTCCACAGTGGCGTGCAAGGAACAACTGTGGAATGAATGATTGAATGAAATGGAAATCGGACTTGATCGTGTGAGAGGCCCTGGCGGATGCCCGCTTCTGCTTCTCCTGAGACAATTCCTCCAAGACTGATCCGCGTCCTTAGACTCGTGTTAGATGTAATACCACCAAAATGCCAAGGTTAGCAAAAGTCTTGGAAACAAATACCTGTTTTTTCCTGATTGTTCTATCAATCTAGTAATCATCCCGATATTTCCATCATTGATCCGTCAAACAGCTGGGCTACATGAATTGTTCAGAAGCCACTCGGAATGTCTACATTAGCATGGAGAAGGTGGGGCTGGTGACAGGCACTGACCCCTCCACGTAATAAACTTCCCGGCTCCCTACACCTGAGATGCATATGCCCTTGGACTTCCCAGAAGAAGGGGAATTTTAATTAGAACATCCAGATGAAGTTTCTGCCTAATTTAAATCCCATGCGTCATCTTATGAGATGCAGTATCCTCAAGTTCTCATTCTATTCATCGCCACTTCCTTTATTGCGTTTTGTTTTTAGACTGAGAGCCATGAGACTGACAACACATCTGACGTTGTTTATGGAGTCGTGGACTCTAATAAAGTCTGCTTAATCATGATGGAGCGAGCAAGGTTGGCTGCCAAGAGCTTTGTCAGAACTGGAAAGGGGTTGGTGGTGACTGACCCTGGCTGTGGAGCCCACTTTGAGCTCTGTTCGAGTTACAAGTGGCCTCATCTTAAGCCATTCTGTTTTGAAAGGAAAATGATTTGGTTACTCAGTTACAGATGGAAATGAAACGGATTTCTGCTTTTCCTTATTTATCAGATAAATACCAGTGGCAGGGGCAGGAATGTTGGAGTCTTCCCTGCCTGCCCTGGGGGACACGCACAGCAGTCATTTTCACCTGAGGGGAGTTTTGTCTCCCAGGGGACATTTGGCAAACGTTGGAGATGTTTTTGGTTGTCACGACTGTGGGATAGTGTCACTGGCATCTAGTAGGGAGAGGCCAGGAGTGCTCCTAGAATGTATAAAACAGCCCCCACCCCGACCCCACAGCAATGAAATTATTTGGCTCCAAAAGTCATCAGGGCTCAGGTGAGAAACCGAGCTGTAGGAGCCTTGTTCAGTTTTGTGAGATTTTCCCTGCCTGGGAAGGTAACTCTTCCGTTGCTGTTTTTCAGTTCTGACTTAAAAAAAAAAATTGTTCCCATCTTATTCTTACGTCAAGAATTAGTAACTTAGAGGCCGATCTGGTTTCAGAAGTGGGTGCAGCAGACAGCCTAAATGGAATGATTTGAAATCCAGACTTTTAAATGTTTTTCTCCTTCCAAGTTCTGAGGTCTAGAATTCCTTTAGTTGAAACCTGGAGAAGCCCAGAGCAGGAAATCAGGATTCCTGGGTCTTTTTTTTTTTTTTTAAGATTTTATTTATTTACTTGACAGAGAGAGAGGCAGTGAAAGAGGGAGATGCAGGCTTCCCGCTGAGTGGGGAGCCCGACGCGGGGCTTGATCCCAGAACGCTGGGATCACGACCTGGTCGTGAAGGCAGATGCTTAACGACTGAGCCACCCTGGCGCCCGGGATTCCTGGGTCTTGAATCAAGCTCTGCTACTTCCCAAAGCACTAAGATCTGTAGAGCATTGACCACACGCCCAGCCCTGGGCTAAGCACTGCCCAAGTATCCTCCTGTCTCTTCCTCCCAGCAACTCTGTAAGACGTGTGCAGTTACTACTGCTGTTTTACCAAGGACCAAATGGGGGCTGGGAAAGGTTCAGGAACTTGTCCAAAGCAACACAGGGATAAGCATGGTGCTGTGATTTTCAAACAGGATGCCCAAGACTCTGCCGGGAACCAAGATCTTACCCTGCTTAGCTCCAGGCATCTGTGAAAAGGCAGAAAGTTAAACCCCATGACTTCTAGGAACTTTTGACAATGCTACGATGTCCTTATTGGTTCCTTTGTTTTACAACCTGCCCTTCTTCAAGATTTCCCTTTGAAATGGAGACAGTCCCAGGATAGGTAACAATTGTAAATCCCCATGAAGGATTCCAAACCTTAAAGTGTATCATAACCAGCTGGTAAGCTTCTAAAAATGCTTATTTCCATGGCTGCTCACCAACACTCTGCTTTAGCACGTTTGAAATGGGCCCTTGGATCCTGATACTCACCGCCCCCTCCATCCAGGTGATTCTAATGCATGGGGTCTGAAGACCGCACTGAAGTAGGCTATTCTAGCCCCTTTCAGGGAATTAGTTTAATCGATTGGATGCTGGTCACCGTGGAAGTTCAGAGTGTTCGGGGTGAATTATGGTCCCTAGATCCCTTAGCCTGGCAGAGCTGGCTGGGCCTCCCGTCCTCCAGCTCAGCTCGGGTCAACAGTTCCCAAACATCGCACATTAGTATAACCTGGGAAGCTTTTAAAACTCACCACGCGGGATCATACTCCAGGTCAATTAAATCCCAATGTCTGGGAGTGGGAACAGCTTCAGTAATTTTTTTTAAAGATTTCCAGATGATTCTCACATACAGCAGTGTGGGATCTACCATCATGGGTGTTGTAGATTCCACACCTGGAGTAAGACAACTCCACTGTCCCAGTCCTACTTATCTCATAAGACGTATCTGCAAGCCACCCTTTGCTCTATTGGCTTTCCAGATGCCCCTGCTCACTCCTCTGCCTTTTATGTTGCTTTTAAGGTATTCCTCTCATCGCCTTGTTTGCGCTCGCTCCAGCTCTTCCTCCTAAGGGAAGGGCCTTTACCGTGTGTGGCTCTCAGCTGACGTGGGACGTGAGGTGAGGGTGGACTCAGGAGAGAGAAGACAAAAGCCAACTGGAGTGTCTGCCATGGCTTTCTTCGTGACAGACCAGATGGAGAGTCATAATAATGGTTATTATAAGGAGGTTGCCCTGGCGCCGGACTCCTTGAATAAAATACCCTAGTAAAACTTTGGAACTCCCTCTTCTGGGCAGGAACAAAGAATCCTGCTAAAAACAGCGCCTTCTAAATAATGACGTTATGGCTGATATTTTGAAATTGGGAGTCTGCTGACAAATGATTCAGAATGTAGGAACAATTGAGAACGGAGACCAGCTCTCCTTACCAGGATGTTCGAGGTGACTCGTGAATGCTTGGGAAGGAATTTAAGAATAAGTCAGAGTCCTCTCCAAGTTTCCCTTTTTCTCTTCTGGTTGTTTTTACCTTGCTCACTTAAGAAACAAACCCTGTCACCCTGAACTGATATGGTGACTCAGTTTCCCCCAAAACAGGGGCTGCCTGTGACTTTGATGCCCCTGCATTCGGCTGTGATCAGCCTACCTAGGGTTTTAAAACTGAGGACTATTGGGATAAAAATCTGGATTTCTTGCCTCTCTTGAAAATTCAAAAACTCTTGCTTTCTTGGTCATACTCAGCATCTGCCCCTTTGTATGGAAGCCTGTGTGTTCCAATTTGCCGCAGTCTCCACTCCTTCTAATTCCATGCAAGCCCCTTCAATTTAAGTTGCCTGCTTGAGTTCTCTGGGCTGTGGCATCAGCATCACCTGTTAAAACACCAATTGCTGGGCCCCACCAATCTTCTGTAAGGGAGAGTTGTCAGATCCCGATGTATGCATGTATGGATGTATGTATGTGAGTGTGTGTGTGTGTGTATGAGTGTGTATACATCAGCATGGACTTACATGTATTTATTTCATTCTTTGGGTTATAATCCAATAGTACTGTGATTGCTTTTCTTGCTTGAGATGTCTCAACTTAGGGCATTGGGAGCTCTTTCAGTTTGGCTTCAATGCCTTTTCAGTAAATCTCTCCCCACCCCCCCTCAGCCTTTTTTTTTTTTTTTCGAAGCACTTCCTTTAGCGCTTTTTGGTACCAGAAGATGCCCCAGGTTTATCTTATATTTTCTGTACCCCGACCTGGAATTAACTAGTTCTCTAAGGTTCCTTGATTTCTTTTATTGGAGAAAGGTATTTAGAAACCAAGGTCTGGGTGCTAGGTGTGCTCATTGCTAGTGAAGTATCAATACCTCTAGCCCTTCTCAATGGACAGACCTAGGAAATACCTGTTGGGATGCTAACNAGTATCAATACCTCTAGCCCTTCTCAATGGACAGACCTAAGAAATACCTGTTGGGATGCTAACTCATGCATACTCACATGGATTTATTTCTGTATTTATTTGTGAATATATATATATATATATATATATATATAGTCCATATGGATACCTTCAACTCCAACCCATTGAGCACAGGATTCATCCTAGCCTTGCGGATATCAGATTTTTAATCTTTGTATGGCTTTTCAATGTTAACAGTGGCTCAAGAACATCCTGGGGGAAAAGGAGTATTTTATAGATATTACTAAACAACAACAACAAAAAACTAACCGCAAGCTTAGCATAGCAAAAATGTCAGCATATCCCCATGCTTAATATTCTTCAGTCGTTTCTGCAATCTATAATTTGGAACGTACGACCTTACTGTTCCTGAAGGTGGAACTTCCCTTCTTATACAAACACAGTTGGTCTCCAGCCCTACGGAACAATGCCTATTGTAACGCTAAGCTGGCACTTGCGGATTCTAAATATAAGCCAAGATACTTCTCAAAGATTAGAATCAGAACTTTGCTTTACATGTGAAATCTTATTTTGAATTCAGGTACACAATTACTCACTCAGAGACTTAATTATACTGCCTTAGGATAGTATTACAATAGTTTTAATTATTTTTGGGGGGTTACAAAAGTAACCTTTTGTCTGGTTAGGAAGGTGAAGTGACTATAGTCTTTTTGCGAACTCAAATACAAATTAACCATCAGCTGTGAGGTTTATCTGTGGTTCCTTCATGTTTATTCAAGAAGCAACCATACTTGGATGGGCTCCTCCTTCCTCTCATTATACTTAATGTAAATCTAGTGCTGGTTGGATGTGTCTTTATAAACTGTGTAGAGAACTGGAAAGAATCTAACCAAGATGGTTCATGGGCCGCTGGAGGTGTGGCTCAGTGGTTTGGAAAACATTCTGGATTTTAAACAGCAACACCTATAATTATGGAGGCGTCATCCCTTCCATAAAAAAGAAAGCAAAACAAAGAAAGCAAAGCCCTTCTACTAACAAGGTGTAGTCATAGCATGTGTTCAGCCTTCCCAAAACCTGTCTGGCATTTGTCTCCAGCCTGATGGGGGAATATCTTCCATCTTTCTCTGAGCACTCATCAAACAATACAAAGGTAAACAATTGGAGGGCAATTAGCAGTCTCTTTGGGGTAACAGGAGGGAGAAGTCACCCTGCTATTAATTTCAAAAGAATTAATCATGGTTTACATATGTGATTTAGTGGCTTAACTTTGCAAGTGGTTGAAAAACAAGGCATCAACAAAGTTTACAAAAGACACTAGTTTGGAGAACCAGGTATGGTAGAGAACTGAAACAACTATCTGTTGAGTATTCTACGGCTGTAAAGATTGAGATGGTGCCTTGTATGAGATCTGCTATGTGCACCACAGATCTGTTTCTCAAATTTGCATGTGTGTGAGACTCAGCTGGGCAGTGTTGTTAAAATGCAGATTTTGATCCAGTAGGTGTAGGGAGGGGGCTGAGATCCTGCATTTTTTTTTTTTAAGATTTTATTTATTTATTTGACAGAGAGAGAGACAGCCAGCGAGAGAGGGAACACAAGCAGGGGAAGTGGGAGAGGAAGAAGCAGGCTCCCAGTAGAAGCAGGGAGCCCGATGCAGGGCTGGATCCCAGGACCTGGGATCACACCCTGAGCCAAAGGCAAACGCTTAATGACTGAGCCACGTGGGCGGCCCCCCCCCGCTCTGCCCCGAGATTCTGCATTTTTAATATGCTGTCAGGTGGTGCTGCTGTTAGAGATCAGCACATCTCATTTTGCATAGCAAGGCTGTAGACTGTTCCAGTGCCTGTGGTAAGGTAGGATTGAGCCACTCATACTCCCTTTATGTATCTTGAAATTACCAACATGTTGCACAGTAAATGTCCAGGGGTTAGGGGACCTGAATAGCCTTTTGGAGTAGAGGTACTTGGGCCAAATACCTTATGGTGCATTTTAGTTTCTAGGGATTACAATTCATTGGGACCCAAAGGGCAAAGAGCTATACTATATAGTATAGTTCACAGCAATCTCTTTTCGCAAGAACTTAGAAAAACCTAAAAATATTTGCAGGCCCTGTTTATTCATGTTTATAGAACTGTGCCCTTGAAAGAAAAGTAGGAAATGCAATCTCTTTAAGTCCCCTCTTTGTGATTAAAACCTCAGAAAATGCAATTTTCTGAGGTTTTACAGAGGGGGTCTCTAGTTTCGATGCCTAGCCTCTGAACAAATTTTGTTGTTGGGGAGACCCCCTTTAAACAGAGGTCTTCACCATTCCTTGACTACCTTTTCAAGCCATGCAATTATTAAATGAAGTTGGTCTCAGAGAGCCTGGTCAGACTGTATACTTTAATACAGGAGATCCTCTGTTGATCTCTGGTGTGGACATTTAGTGACACCAGAACAGAGGATGCCTCTTACTATGAAACACCCTATTTTCATTTGCCATACTTCTCTTCTAGGAAGGAAACTTGGAGTGTAAGCATTCATTTTAAGAGACTGACCACTTTACTAACCTTTCCCTTCCCCCTACTCCCCATCTCTCCCACCAACCCTCCCCTCCTTTCTTCACTGTGGTTACCCCTACCTGGATGTCTGCCATACCTGGGGGAGAGGAGTGGTGAGTAGGCGGTTGAACTTGATCTCCACCTTCCATGGCCTCAGGTTCTCCTCCGTCTGTGGAGGGGTGTGTAGGTTGGCTGTTTCTGAGAAGCTAGGACGGCTGCATACTATCTGAGGATGGGTGGCATGCCACTATTGTGAAGTAGAAAGTGTCAGATGAGAAATACACAAAGGCATCGAGTCAGGACACCTGGACTCTAATCCTTGTCCAGCTACTAACCAATTATTTGGTCTTGGAGAATGATTTAACCTCTGTAGACCTCAGTTTCCTAATCTGTAATTTGAAATACTTGGTTATGCCTGTTTCTCAAAGTTTAGGAGACTTGCCACTGGAATGGCAATAGATAACATTGAATCACATAGAGGGAACTATACTCCTTCTGAAATCAATTTCAATCCTTTCAGCTTTTCAAAAAAACAAAGAGAAGACAAAATTCTCCTCTGACCCTCATGTCGTTAATGCTTTCAGCATTTGCAACTCTCCGTTAATAAAATTATTTGTAATGGGTAATTTTTTTTTTGCCACTTTCTCTTTCTAACAAAAGAGTTGATGACTGTTCTCACTGTGATTGTTTTTAATTTGTGGAGGACGATCCTGATTTCCCATTTAAAGTAGTAATAGAGAAAGAAAATGTAGGTTAACGTAAAGGAAGATATTTAATAGACTTACCATAATAGTTGTAGTCCAATGAGAGTACTACATTAATTATTCCATAACTATCATGGTACAGCAAAAAATGAGGAAGATGGTAACTGTTTAAGAAACACTGAATTAGGTGAATTTGAAGTTTCTGTTTAACTCTAAACTTACAAAAGCATTCATGTATCATGTTAAGGAGTAAATGTCCACCCCATTTCTGTTCCCCCCAATGCACATATATTTATTGACAAAGTATCTGCAGAACAAAGTTGGTGTCTGATGTATAGCTAATAGTATGTGGCAGGGCACTAACGTGGTCTGATACCTTTGAGGAAATTCTGGCTGCAGTTAAGTATAGTTTGCTAATTTTCCTTTACAGTGTTTTGTTTTTTCCAGTTACTTCAAATATAATGAAATGGGGACAAGCACCTTTGCCTTGGTGTAATTAAAATGAAATTATGTCAGGAACATCTGTTGAAAAGGGGATTTCTATTTGTTTTACCACCAAAAGGTGGCGTCCTACCCCCATGCCCTTTATTTAAAAACCCTTCTTGCTTTAATTTAACAAAAAGAAACTTCCAGTTGATTACAGATAAAGAAATTAAAATGTGCTCCCTATGAATGTAACGTGACAGTGTTGAAAATGAACAATATGTTAAGCTGCAGTTAAGTTTCCCCCTAATGTAAGCCAAATGGACACGGAGTTCTTTAATAAGGTGGCACATTAGACAGTATTATATACAAAATTGAGTACAATATATCATGGGATTTACAACCAGGATTTCCTTTTGTCTGCAAAACTTGTTGCCAATCTGACTTTGGCCCCCTCTTTCAAGTGAATGTAGAATTTAAGGCAGTTAAAATGCAGAATAAAATCAGCAGCAACCTAAAGATCTTTTTAGTATGGCAATACTAATAATTTTTTTAAAGCTTACCATGCAATCTGGACAACAGGATCAGAGCATGAATTGTTCTTTATCGTCTATGAATAAATTTGTTGCATTTAAATAAATTGCTATTTTTCTGAGTTATAATTCTGCAACCCAACACATACCATACACGTGTTATATCTGGCATAAACATTTTAGAAACGGAAAACAATTTTCTCCCCCATAGACTGGCTACTTTGTAGATTTCCACTTAATTTCATGTGAATTCAGCATATGGAATTTCCAGTGATGTTAAAGGGTTGTTGCAACTATGAATTGACTTGACATAAAGCTTTTCATCAGCACCTAGGCCATAGTAAGCGTTCAATAAATATTAGAGGTTATTACTGACAGTTGTAGACTGTGAGCTCCTCAAGGGCAGGGATTTTATTTTTGCAGTCTTCAGTGCCTACTATAGGGTCTAGAGCATAGAAGGGATGTCAAAATGTCTTAATGTCTTGAATTAAAGATTAACAGGAACTCTAGTGTCTAGAAAGCTAGGAAGTTCTACACAAACAAAAATGCATTTTCTTCACCTAGACTCTAGTCTAAAAGATCCAATAGATGGTCTTGTCTGGATAGCATAGAATCTTGCACAGCATGCATTCAACATGAATTTTATGCTGGAATTACCTTAGCACAGTTTCCCTTTCTCTAGTTTTATTCTGTAGCACTGGTGAATGGCTTTGTTATTTTTTTGCTTCAAAACAGATACATTTTTAAAGTGATAGTCTTACACTATTACTGCAATAGAGATTTAGAATTCTGTAAATGAATGTTTAACAATATTTGTGAAAAGACATTATCCATAAGAATTTAAAATAACCTTTTCCGGATGCTTATTATCTATAACTGTGCTGGTCTCAAGGAATGGAACAGTACTTGTCCCCATCCACCCACCCCCCAAGGTACTTTGTGGCTTTCAATACATTCTCATTAAGAGTTGGCCTGATACACCATCCAGCCAGTAGCTGGAAATGCGGGCTTAGGAGTTTGGCAGCATCTGGGGTGATGGGTCTGAAAAAATTATTTCTGTTAACAACAAGCCATAGAACCCTATATCTCTTTCTAAGTCACATTTTGGAAACAAAAGTCTTCCTTCTCAATTTGTGTTGATAAAGAGGAAAGAAATACCAATGTCTTTTGTTTTATACAAGTGCATGTATATTTTAAAACCTTTCATTCAGGCTTCTAATTTACTCCTTCAAATTTCTAAATTCCACCAAACTTCAGAACAGCAAAAAGAAAAAAAAAATCTCACCTTTTCAAAGAATTGGACAGAGCTTTTTGCATGTGACTGATCTCTGGGAGAGCAGGTAATTTGTGTTAAACAACTGATTGACATGCTAGCCCTGGGCGTTTTCCTAAGAGAAACCGTGGCAAGAGCACAGCTCTTGATGCGGCAGCCGCTTTCCCCCTAAAGTGGATCAAACTACACATTCCAGCAGTGAGTCTGACAAGGAAGGGGGAAAGCTCGTCCCACATTACACTCTCCTGATTCAGGAATACGGGGGGAAAACCCCCTCGCTGGCGGGTTTGTGTTTCCCTGCAAACAGGGGTTTGTCCTTCTGTTGAACTTTCACCTCCCGAACTCGCCTTCTTTCATTGGACAAAGTGCGGAAAGAAAGAGGAGAGACCGAGGGAGGACGGGAGAGAGGGAGAAAGGGGGCTGAAAACACCACCCCCACCTCCCCCTCCTTCAACTGTCACTGATGGCAAAACACTTTCACTTTTAACTGGAGGAAACTCACATCCTTGCCTACCCTCTCTCTTTCCTTCTGTATTTTTAGCTCAGAAACCAAGCAAATAGCCATCGCATTCCTATCTTCGTCCCTAGTTGTTAACACTCTCCCTCTCGTTTTTTTCCGGTGGCTGAATGGGCCCCCCATTTCCCCATCTTCTGAGGAATCCTCCCCTCCCCCATGCCCCTTATTTTTCCAGGTCTTTCTTGCCAGATCCCTCTTTTGCCAGGGACTGCTCTGGCGTTCCCTTCCTCTCTCTAGTCTGTGGGGCTCTGCCTCCCTCTCCTCTTCCCCATCCAGTCTGGACGCCCCTCACTCCCATCTCCCGGGAACCCCCCCTCCCTCAAGGCTGTGCCCCCCTCCCACCCAGCTTTGGCATGCGATTTTTTTTTTTTTTTTTTT
>NC_048221.1:37535712-37536385 GCF_002007445.2 Ailuropoda melanoleuca | reverse complement strand
TTTTTTTTTTTTTTTTTTGCTGCGAGCCTTGTTGTTTACCCAGCAGGTGGATGTGACGTCAGGGACGCACAACAGCAAAAAATAACAACATCTCCCTCCGCGACGTGTTGGCCTCTCTAGCGCGCCTTATTTATTTATTTGTTCCGGGAGGCCGGGGGGAGCCGGGTGGGCGCCAGTGCCCGTGTGGCCCAGGGAGGGGGCGCGGCGGCTCGCGCTCTGGGGGTGCCGGGGGGCCTGGGGGACGCGTGAGGCGGAGAGGGGGCCCTGGCAGAAGGCCGGGAGGCGGGGTGGGGAGCGCCCCCAGGCCGGCGCTCCCCGCGCCTCTGCCGCCGCCGCCACTGGCGCTGGCTGGGCTCCGGGAAGCTAGTCCGGAGCGGAGGAATCTATTGTTATTTATTGTGTGGCGGTTGCATGCTGTACTCGCGGCGGCCCGGCCCTCGTCCGGGAGTGCGTGTGTGCGCGCGTGTGTGCGCGAGTGAGTGTGTGCGCGGGGGTGCGCGCGCGGGCGGGAGTGGGCGCGCGCGGGGAAAGGCCCGAAAACACCTTAGTTTGCACCGAGAGACCATTTGCAGCGGGTGAGTTTGTATTTTTCCATTTCTGCTCCACTTTTTCCCAAGCTGCCTCCTGCCTTGTTTCCGCCACTTTAAACAACAACAACAACCAGCACAAAAAA
>NC_048221.1:37483842-37535416 GCF_002007445.2 Ailuropoda melanoleuca | reverse complement strand
ACGCTTGGGTCCATTTCCATAAGTCAAATGAGGGTGGGGGGGGAGGCGGCGGCGGCGAGGCGAAATTATCTTCCCCTCGGCCCCTTCACGGCCGGCTCTGCGCTCTGGGCGATCGCCGCGGGGAGAGAAATCAATAAGCCCAGGCCGCCTGGCGCAACTTTCGGTGTCGGGCGTCGGGGTGCCAGCCGAGAAGCAGGGCCGGCGCGGGGCCGGGGTCGACTCTGTGGCGGGAGGGGGCGCGCGCCGGGAGCCTCTGGAGCCTGAAGTTGGGACTTGGAGCAAACTTTTTCCCTTCGCTCTCCGCGAGTGTGTGCCCCTCGGTGCCCCTGGATTGTAATGACGGGATGCCCGCACCCTGGGCCCCGCGCCTCGGGACATCCCCGGTGCCACACGCGTCTGGCCCCGAACTTAACGGCGGGGACACTCCGCCGCCGCCCCCCGGAGCACCGAAAACTCGGACACACACTCGCGCACCCCGAGCTAGACACGCACCCTCACGCGCACTCGACCGCAAGAACCCAGCCTTGCCGCGGACCGGCCCGCGACAGACGTGGCCAGCTCCGCGGGTGGGAGTGGGAACCGGGTGCGCTGCGGGGAGTCGCCGCGTCGGGTCTCCTCCCCTCCACCACAACACTTTCGGGGTTTACTCTCCTTTGAAGCTTGGGGTACCGGGGGTTTCCCAAGCCTGGATCTGTCCTGAGACGGGCGGGAGCCGCCGCGTCCTTCTGGCCCTGTCCCGGCGGCCGATGGCTCTCCATCCCTCGGCAGCACGCCGCCTTCCTCCCGAGCTCCCCGCGCTCCATCCCCATCCCGCAGAGGACTCAGCTGAGCCGGCAGCCCGGACTGCGTGCGCTTCGGGTGGGGACGGCGGCGGCGGCGGCGGCGCCGGGAGCAGAGTTTGCCAGTTGCCTCGGGGTCGCGGTCATTCGCTGCCTCCGCCTCCCCTCGCCCCCGCCTCCCGCCCCCCTCCTCTCCAGATACCGCCGCTCGGAAACTTTGATTCCTTCTCCTTTTTTGCCCTCGGCGAGTCCCCCTCCCCACCTGTTGTGAGCTCCGCCTTGGTCCCCGGAGACTGGCGGTGACACAGGCGGGCGCCGGGGAGCTCCGCGCCCAGAAACAAAGTCGCATGCCCCCTCCCCAGTGTTTGCTTCGAAATCGCAGCCTGCAGCCCCCCCCTTTCCCGCGCAGCTCCCGCCCCTGTGAGAATAAGGACTAAATAAACAGTTGTAACTTCAAACCTTGCGCCTGCGATCGTATCCCTTTCCCACCCCCTTTCCCCTTCCTCCCCCCTCCTTTTTTGTTGTTGCAACTTTGTAAGATCCTGGGGAAGGTGCTGAGACTTTGCCTCGGGCCGATTTCCCGGTCTCGGGATCCTTGCAGGGATTCCCTAAGCCACATCCTCCTTTCCGTCCACCCGCACTCGCGGGTCCTCCTAGTCCGCCGCCCTCTCTGTCTTGGCCCCCCAGCCTAATCACTTATCCCACCCCCCCCAGTTCCCCCCAACCTGGTCGGGAAGACTTGCTGAGGGTCGCCCTGGTTTCTTGTCGACCGCAGAACCCGAAAGTTTGCAAGAGGAAGAGCGCGCGCGGCGAGCAAGCGGGCAAGGGGCAGCGGCAGCGGCGCCGGGGACCATGGTGCTGCCGGCGCCTCCTCCGCGGGCGTGAAGGCGGCGCTCCCACTCCCTCCCCGGACTCTGCGGGTAAGTCGAGGCGGCCGCGGGCGCCGGGGCGAGGACGCGGGCGGGGGCAACGGATATCCTAGAGCCCCCGGGGGCTCTCTGCTCAAAGCGCCAGCATGGGCGGCGCGAGCGTAGAGATGAGGCGCCCGGAGCCAGGAATGTGCCCATCCTCAAGCTGGTAGGTGCTTCGAAATACTGGACTTTCTCCTCTTTTTTCCCCCTTTCCTAAATCCGAGAATCTGGAGATCAAAGTTTAGCGTGGAGTGTAAAGTGCTTCGATAAAATATGGTGACATCTCTCGCCCCCCCTTTCTCACCCCACTCCCCTCTTATAACTATTAATTATTTCCAAGTCATTGTGTCCAAATACCCTTGCCGGGCTGATTACAAAGTGTATTGATTTAGTCTGGGCTCATCCTACGCATTCTTTTTAATTCATTTTTCTTTTGCTCGACCAGAAAACCCGAAATGAAACTTATTTCTTCCTCTTACCAACACCCCGCCCCCCGCCCCCCCTCCCCAGCCCTCATCTCTGAGGCTTGGGCAGAAAAATGAAATTAATATAAACATTTCATTTGGTTGCATTTAAGCTTCTCCAGCCCACCTAGAAGGGGCTGGTGTTGCTCTCCTGTCCGGTCACAGGTATTTTTTAAGTTCGGATTTCCTTTTTTTGTTACTACTTTTTAAACAGGAATGCTGGAAGGGCATTCTGTATTCCTTTTAAAAGGAGTCTATACCTTGAAACCGTCTACACTTTACCTTTGGTTGTCTGCAAGCTTGAGGATTTAGGACTTGCACAATGGCTGAATTGAAAAAACCTGAAGGATATTTAAGGGTTTTTTTCTACAGCTGAAAATATATTGAAGAATCTCTGCAAATTTTTACTTTCTATCTCCTTTCCTTCGTTTTCCCATAGTGATAATCAGTTTGGGGGAAGATGTCTTAACTAGAATTTGAAGAGAAATGGTGAGAGTTCAGGTGTTTTCTACTCAGGGTTAGCCTGCATAATTGAGACAGACGAGTTGCTGTTATTTTCAGTTCCAGAGAGAAATGTATCAAATCTTTTTTAGAATTCCACTGGAGTTTTGACTCTCAAAGTGGAAATACCCATCTTTTTGAGTCCAGGAAAAGAAAATTGGGCTTACAGTTTCAGAGATTTGGAATTTTTTTTTTCCTCCCTGACTTTTCTACTTGAAACATCTCATAATTAAAGAGCATTAAAAATATAAAAAGGAACTCAACTAGTTACCATTCTAAAGATGTCAGCTAAAATCTCACTGCAAAGGGGGGAAAAAGGTTTAGCATCTTACCACTGGCTGCCTTTTCCCCCCTTAGACTTTGGATTAGTCATTGTATGAGAGAGAGAAAAAGAAATCAGTTTTTTTTTTTTTTTTTTTGAAAAGTAAAGTAAACAGCCTCCAACTGCTGAACCTTGACAACCCAAATTAAGGCAGCAGGAGAGATCAAACAGAACTGCTGCTGGGTTGTTGTCCGGAGCTCTACATGGAGAGCCCTGGACTCTTCGATCAAGCAGCAGAGCTAGATATATTCACTAATGCAGAAATGGACCATTGCAAATGCTGATCTTTGTTGTGCAAGCTAAGGCTCACT
The DNA here is from genome assembly GCF_002007445.2 of Ailuropoda melanoleuca. Classification (NCBI taxonomy): domain Eukaryota; kingdom Metazoa; phylum Chordata; class Mammalia; order Carnivora; family Ursidae; genus Ailuropoda; species Ailuropoda melanoleuca. The sequence continues at coordinate 37,532,128 of NC_048221.1, read as the reverse complement.
TGGAAGGAAATACTCAGCCCTCTCTAGGCAGCATTTGAGTTCCTTATAGATGTCGAGTTGCTAAAGAAGTTATTTTTCTAATACAGTCTTGTTTATGAAGAGCATGCACGCAAAAAGGTATGGAACGAATGTTAAGTCTTCCAGAGGCTGCCTTGCTACCCAGAACTGTGGAGTGGAATTCTTTTTACCAACATTAGACTCCTACACTAGAGTTAGGTAACATTTTCTCACATCAAGTTTAGAAGATCTGCCTTGTCAGGAAAGCCAAGGTTTTGTATGTGAGGGTTTAAATCTGATGTGAAGCTTAAAAAAAAAAAAAAAAAAAATCCCTGGTGATGAAGTTTTGTGTCAGCCCACTCTTGGAATTTAAAAAGGCGAGAGGGAGCATTCTCCAGATTAGACATAACCTCTTTTTTTAGATTGACATTCAATATGACCACGTTGCTACTTTTATTCAAGTTCTCTGTAACTTGTCCTTGCTTGTTGTCTAGGAAAATTTAACTGCTTTACATTTTTAAAGGGAGTAGTAACAGCAATTACTTTAGCATTTTGTTTTCACAGGTTTATCAAAGTATAATGAAAGCAACATCAACTATTCAAATTAACTATCTCAAATTAAAGGGGTTATATTGCTGGAGATGTCTGTAAGATTTTGTATTTATTTTAAATGCTGGAGTAAAAACTGTAACACTTTTTTTTTTTTTTTGCTATAAACTATCCCCAAATTAAATGTCATTTTTAATTAAGTAGAACAAAGTAGGAAATAGGACAAGTAAACACATAAAGAAGAATAAAAATGATTGTCATTTAAGGATTGCATTTTTAATTAACATGTCGATCACACAGTAAGCACTTTATGTTTTTTTATGTCAGAGTTTCATAACCATAGTGCCCAACATGTTTCGAAGTGTGTAGCTTTTATTGGATATATCTTTTATTGTATAATTAAACAATGCGAGTTAAACATACACATGGATGCTATTAGGCAATTCTGTGCAATATGTAATGTTTTTTAAAAAGCTATAAATATTTTCTAGTTAAATCATTTGAACCAACAATAACAAAAGTTGACTGGGTTAATATTGAGCCGAGGTATGGTTTTCTGTTACTAAGTTTTTCCTTGGCTTCTCTTAAGACTCTACCCCTGGCCTTGTATATTTGCATTCTCAGGATCTATTGAAGGATATGTCTGGTTTCAGGAGTTGTTTAAATTAACGAAAGAATTGTGATATTTCCTAAAGGAATATGTTTATACCACAGCACGTCCAATGCCCAGGTTAAGAAAGTGAAGGGAGAATATAGCAGATGTGACAACTTCTTTTGAACCCAGCTTCCTCTTTGCAGCCAATCTTATTGTGCTGTTTATTTAGTTTTCATGTTTTACTTAAGACTCAAATTCAATTTTGAAATGTTATCTTGTAAGACGCCGCATCACAAAAAAGTATGTGTATTCAGACAATGTTAGTTGTTATCATACCGATTACATTTCAGTGAGTATGCCAAGAATATTTACAGGGCATTGCAGGAGTTCTGTCTTTTAAAAATAATTTTAGGCACACGTTAATAAAATTTAAATAGATTGCAGGCTGTCAGAAAATAGTATAAATTTTGTTTATGATTCAGTTACTTTAAGGTACTTACATTAAAGAAACTCATTTAACCCCTGACTGAAGAGCATTAAGAAGGGAGGGAAGCCCTCCAAAGAGCTCCCACTGCCCTTTGCTCTCCTGATAATCTTAAATTACTACAATTTAATTGCAACTTCAAGGCATTGAGCATGAGCTGTTTCTGTGGGGCTGAGAAAGGGTTTTGAGAGCATAGCTAGATTTGCACAGGTGGTATTTTTGTTTTTCAAAAAAATGTTTTTGCTAAGGGCTCTTTCTTTTCCTTTCTTATCCTGTTAGGTGTCCTACTCCTTTTATAGAATTCAGTCATAGTAAATGCCATTTTTGCTAAACCAGCTTTTTTTTTCTATGTTTTTTGGACCTAGAGTGTATAAAGGTCTCAAGCAAGTAGAGGTTTGTTTTCTAAAGAAAATAACCTTATGAGAGGCATCTGCTGAATAGACATGAGCCAACATATACTTTTACTATTTGCAGGGGATTTTTTTTTTTTTTCCTTCAGTTGATGGTAGTAATCCCACCAGGTGATCAAACACTGAATTTGTGAATCAAGCCAGCAAGCCAAGTAAGTTTGCATTTGGGCCCGTGTATTTCCTAAATGATCTTTCTTGTGACTACTTGCATTGGTCTTTAGGCCACTTTGCCATAATGCATGCTGTCCAAGGAGCCATCTTAAACTGATTTTTAAAAACATTTCTCTTCCATGGTACTCACATGAATTAGTGTTAGAGGTGCCAAAAGCTGGAAGATCGGCAGGCCATGAGATGAGACAAATTCCTGAAATGGGAAAACCTGGCCAAATATGGGGAATCTTATGCATGACAGTTGTTGTCCCCCCCCCCCCCGGGACATACATAGTTTATTTCAGTGTGCATGTGACGATGTGGTTAATGGAAATTAAGCATATTTGGCTTGTGTCGCCAACCTAAAAATAAATGTTGTAAGGAATGTTTGATTTCAAGAAGTGCTTTGGTTTTTCATCCTATAGATAATGTTCTTGCAATTATGGCTACAAGGCTGGTATTCTGGAAAGAGGAAGTACAGTGGGGTAAAGTGCATGGCAGTCGGGGGAGACAGACAGTGTTCTTTGTTTCTTTAGTAAATTATTCTTATTAATTACAGTCAGTTTGTTCTAAGGCATTTTTCGGGTTGTATTTAGAAGCCAGCTCCCATTCAGGAGAAGGTTGTGCCAGAAACTGTATCCTTCCTCATGCTCTTGTACCCAGTCATGAGATCTATTGACCAAATTAGCTGTGGATGTCTCTGCAAGGCTTGTTTTTCTTTTTGAAATCCCTTGATGGCAGTTTTTAATATAAGCCCTGCCTTGTGCACAACAGGTGTTTGTTTGGTAGTTATTTTATGGGATTTAAAGTGAGAAAAACATTTCCTACTTAGCCAGCCCCTGGGAGAGTGAACTGCCTAAGAGAAAGACCCTGGTACCTGAGGAAGTGTAGATGGGTGTTTCCTGAAGGCTCTGCACCAGCTGTGTTGTTTAAAAAAAGGTGGGGGAGGGGGCTCAATTTAGTGCCTTGATTTTTGCAATTAAGCTGTAGTAATTCAAGATTACCGGAATAGTGCAAAGGGCAGTGGGGACTTTTTAGTGGTCTTCTCTTGACGCTTAAAGCTGCTCAGTCATGGGGTTAAATTAGTTTCTTCAGTCTGAGTACTTAAAGTAACTAAATCGTAAACAAAATTTATATTAGATCCTGACAACTAATAATCTATTTAAATTACATTAAAGTATCTAGGCAAAAATTTAATTAAAGACAGAAGTACTGTCAAGCCCTGTAAATATCTTGACAGGTCTACTCGAATGGAACTGATATCACGAAATATTTACATATGTCTGGTGTGTTCGGGAACATCTCGGCAGTGCCTGTGCAAAGCTAATTGCACTTTCTTTCCAAATCACATCTTTAATAAAATAGTTTTGTTTTTTTTAAAGAAAAGGAACATGAATACATACAAAATTGCGTTCAAGTGTCCTGTGTACTATTTAGTTCTCTCTCCTTAGGAGCACTCTGGTGGGTATATTTCCTCCAACTGCTGCTAATTCGGACAAGCAGCTGAAATGGAGGATCACTGACTACAAAACTCATGTCATTCTGTTTTATTTCAACAGTTTGTAGCTATCAGAGGTTAGTGTGTTATGGGACAATTTGCTGAGGGAAAAAAAAAGGGTATGAGCGTGGCTTTATTAGGTTCCTGTTTAAATTAATTAAATAGAATAGATTCACTTAGGATGGGACAAAGGTTTTTCTCCTGATCTGTATATTTGGAAATATTTATTTCTCAGTAGTCAGTCAGGTGGACATCTCCATTTTGCTAGATTATTTGATTTTAGCTGATACTGTGATCGGCTTTATTTACTAGGACCCTGAATAATATTTCTAGCATCAGGCTCAAAAACTGAATTCCTGAGGTTTCTTTTTTTCCTCCCTTCCAGCTCTGCATTTGAGTCATAATGTGATTTTTCTCTGCTCCAGGTTTCCTGTCTGAATTAAGGGTAGTATTTGAAGGTATGCTCTTCGAGCTTAGTGATCTCATGGCACAGGTGCTGTGTTATTACTCAAGTTCTTTAAGACGTTCTTCTTGCTCTCCGGACATTGACCACAGCTCTTGCGGGGGAGGATGTGGTGTGTGTTCTGCCTGTGTTTCTCCTGTCCCAGAGCCCTGAGTTGGTGATGCCTGATCAGAGGTATTGGCAGCCTCCTCTCCTGGGGACAGGTGAGCACAGAGATGGAACACAGATGCTCGTGTGAAGTGGAAGGAAGTTGCAGTTGGTCCTAATTCAACATGTTTCAAAGGGGCACTTTGCTCACCCGTTTGCGGTTCATTGTGTGTGTTTGTGTATGTGTCGGGGAGTTTTATTAAAATACAGATTCTTGGATCGGAATTTTTGCTGACTGATGAGAGAGAATGCATTTTGAACAAACTTCCCCTGGTAATTCTGAAGCATGCTAAACAGAGGACCGTGTGGACCAAGTGATTTATCCTGCTAGAGATTCTGGAACTGAAATCTTTATCTTCTTTTGGATTTTACCGATGAATTTTTGTTCTATCTCGACGCCTGTATTATTTTTAATGAGTTCGGATTTCCATTAAGAACCAAAACTGGTGGTTTTTTTTTAAGCATGTACGAACATTGGAATCACGGCGGAGCTCTGGTTCCAGACACAGATGTAGTTGCGCTGCTCCTGGATGTGCCATATCTGGGGTGGGGCCAACATTTGCATTTTGAAAAAGCTCCCCACATGATTCTCATAACCACCAAAGTGGGAGAACTGGACTCCTCAATTGTCAGAGTTGGACGGAAGCCTACAACTCTTCCGAAGGGTTTAACTTTACTGTTTGGACCTCATGAAATCTGAGAGGCGTACGGGCTCCCTTTTGAGTCAGGCACCAAGAGAAACCTAGATACGTATTGAAATAGAGGCAGAACATGAGTGTCACTGTTCCACAAAGTGGTAGGAAGAACCTGGAACATCAGTAGCTTTCACCAAGTACCCGACGTTTCCTTTCACATGCCCTTTTTGCATCCTTGTTTCCAGTGGGTGTCGTCATGTTGTAGCTACCGATTAGTGTCAAATGGCTTTTCTGAAGTTTTTTTTTTTCTTCTGAATATTTCATCTTAATTTTTAAGATCTGAACTGTTTACTTATGAGAGTAACCCTGCTGACACAAGTATTTCAATTTCCCTAGGCATCTTGGGACGTTCCCTACCATTGTGTGTGATGGGGTCTGCAGGAATATTGATGGCAATAGCTTAGCCAATGATGCCACACAAATAAAGCAGAATTCTAAGAAGAATGCATCCTACAAGATTAGGAGATAAAGGAAGATAAAATGCTAAGAAGGCTTGTTTAAGTATTCAGGGCTTCGGCTAAAGATCTAACCACTAAGATCAAAAGAGTTATTTAAATAAAAGTTGTACAGACATTTTTTGGGTCTGTATTAGTAACGGTGTCTTTTGAAGTTACCCAGTAAAGTGTTTATCTAAAATGCCCTCGCCTAAATTAAAAAAAAAAAAAAAATTCCATTTGACTTTGGGTGTGGCTTGATTTTAATAGATACCAAAAAGTTGGCAATTGTGTTTATGTTTAGAACTTCTCAGTTGCTTTGGCTCTTGATTCCGGGTGGTATTTGGAATATTCCTATAATATAGAGTGCCTTTATTGCTGTTTGGGCCCTGAAGTACTTTTTTTAAAAAAATTGCTAATGGGTCAAGTTTTAAAACTAGCTGTCTCTACCCTTGAGTAAAGGGTTTCCATGAAAGATAAATGGAACTGATTGAAAAAATAGAAGGTGCCGTGGAAAAGGACGCGTGGTATTACCACTGTCCCTGGTTGATGAAATCTACAGTGTGATGTTAAATCACTCCTCCTTGTTTGTGGAGAGGATGTTAATCATTTCATTAAGAAAGGTTAAGTAATTAACTGATTTATCATTGGGGAATCAATGGCAGACCCTTTTTAGTGATGTATTATAGAAATTTTCTAATAGAAAGTTTGCGGCATTTAATTGCTTGGAAAGAAGAGAGCTGGACCTTGAGAAGATGGGGGTGGGGCATCTCTTATGTGCAACTGTAAATAATTTTGGAGAAGCTAGTCTATTAAAGTAGAAAATTGTTCAGTTTCGGGTTTTCTTTTATGGCCTGCATCAGGCATGTTGTTGCAGACCTGCTGTTTTGCATGCCTTCTCTGGGTTTAGAAAGGGTTCAGCCGCTTAAATGTGTTCATGTTATTTTCTAAATAATGGCTTTTGTTGCAGTATGATGCGTGTTGACAGTAAATGCGCAGTCGTCACTTGGGTAAGCTTACAACAAATTCTTATACTTGTAGGAGCAAGCCGTCCTCCTCGACGCTGACTGGGGGTGCTTCTCCCTTTTGTCTCACTGTCCTTATGGCGACTGCTGCTCAAGGTTTAAATATGCCAAGAAGGGGATGGGGATGGGATGTGGGGGGAATAAACTCCCCATCTGGCAAAAATTTACCTTTCCCTTATACCCTTATGTCCCCAGATCGTATACAAGGTGTGCTTCTAGCATATTCTTCGTGTGCATATATCCACTTCAACTCAAAATTGAAAAGACAATGTAAAGAGAGAGCTGATTTCTGTGTTCGTTTTTGTTCGTTTCTCAGGACAGTCCCTTTTACTAACTAGAGAGATCATCTCTGCCTCAGAGACGACTTGCCCGTCGCAGAGTACTGAGGTAGAATTCTTTAAGGTAGTAATAAAGCACTTTTGAAAACACTGGACATGGGTTTTATATTGGGATGTAGTGCTTAGTATTGTAGCAAGTGCCCCAATTGTTGAATAACATGTGATGTCTTGGCCTCAAGCACTTTGATCTTGAGTTGAGAATAACTTCTGATGAGAGAAAGCTGGCGGATGTTTACAAAGCCATTTCTATTAAAACTGCGTACGACACCAAAAAGGTGTAATTCAAAGAATAATTCGGTGATCACCCACGTACCTGCAGCTCAGCTTCAGAGAGGACACATTTCTGATCCAGGTTGAAGAGGCCCTTGGCATATCACCCCTCATCTTACCTCTATCCCTGTCCCCTTGCAGGTGACCTCTGCTCTTGGCTGGCTGTTTTTCATCCGCTGGATTTCTTTACACTTTTAATATATATGCATGTATTCCCCAAAATATAGGCTTTTTTTGTGTATGTTCCTGCTTCATATTGATGGTATCCTCCTGTATGCAATCTTTAATAACTTGCTTTTTTGTTGTTCCGTAGAGTTCGTAAAATTCATCCATGTGGGTACATGTAGCTGTAGTTGATTCATTTTCCCACTTGAACCTTTTGAAGTGCTGGATAGTATTGGAGACTAGTTCTTTATATTTAAACCCAGCTGCATTCTGCAATATTATACATGGAAAATTGAGGATTAATGTGAAACTATCAGTCCTGACTGGAACTTGATAATTTGTTCTTTTGCCAGTGTTTTTTTTTTTTTTTTGGAGGGGCGGGGGGAGAAGGGAGGACTTTAAAATCAAACATTTACCAGGGAATTTGATTTAAAAAAAAATATCAAGTGGTTGATCTCTTACATTTAAGGGGAAAAAAAAAAAACCAGGCTAGGCATTCATCTGAAGGAGCCTAGCCATTTTCTCATTCTTATTTAAAGACTTGGCTTAGAACTTAGCAGTTACATATGCAGGGTAGCAAGTTAAAAAGCGATGTTTAATTAACAGGCGCTTTATACTTCTGTATCCTTGTTATGGTATAGCACCTTGTTCTTCAGTGTAGAAAGTGATTTCTGCATATTTTAAAGGACTGGCATCTTTATGGTAAGAAAGCCATATAAATAAAGATATACTCAGATGAAAATCGGAACATGTTTTTAAAATAGTGTGTGTCTACTTTCAGCTCTGTTATCAAACTTGCTGCATAAGCCGGAGTTGATGCTCTGTGATTATGCTAATGACCAAAGGAATCGATGATGCGTGACTAGATGAAATCAGGGGTATAACCAGAGAGAGTTATCAGTTTTTTTGTCATTAAATATTAGTGATAAATAATACACTGTTCATTTTGAGTAGATAGAACATATTTAATTCTGATGTACAGAGTTTCGATTTAGTCAGGCTTATTGCTGAGTAAAATGATAATCTTTTGTAATTTAAGGGGAAAGATAAAAGGCGTTTGTGTTTGTGTCAGTGTGGCTAACTGACTTGGGCCATAGAAATGTTTACCTTGCCTGGCCAGGAAAAGCTGGAAAAAGTTTTTCTTTCCTCCTAAACAACTTGAATATTTGTGCTGACGTTTTATTAGGAACATCAGATACTCAATAAATAGCATCAATGACCAGAGATGTTAAACAAAATGAGTCTAAAGGTAGATAGTGTTTCCCCGAAGAATGGAGGAAAAATATAACAAAGGGGGAATGTTTGCACAATGCTCTTTTTAGCAGACTGGTGTGTTAAACAGGGACCATTAGAGTCCGTGTTACCATTAAACAATGGCTTTAATTAAAAAAAAAATTCTGAGTTTCTCATAACAAAGTTGTACTTGGTGATGGTTTATTTAAAGAGAAATAATACTTGGAACTGAGCATCTTTTTCTAGGTCCCTGAAACCTTGTGAGAAAACATTGCCACTGCCTTCTTTGTTGCAAAGGGGTTTCTAAAGCATTTCTCCCTCAAAGACGTGCCTCTGCTGGACAGAGTTCAGCAGGTGCTTACTACCATACAACAGTACCAAGTGACAGGAGAGAAAATCAAGGAATAATTAGCTGTGGTTTATAGGACATAAAGAGAGAGTGATTGAAGTCAATAAAGGCAGGAAATCAGATCGAAGGCTGCTGTGATGTTGTTGTTTAAAAATGCGTTGACGAAATGACTCTCTTGAAAGCAGACTCCCACCCTGGCTTGCGCCGTCGGACTGTGTTCTGCCATTTTCCTGTCTTCCGTCCTGTCCGTCCGTGTTGGCTCTTCCCAGCAATACCTCTGCTCTTCCAGCAGCGGCCTTCTCTGTGGTGAGGCAGGCCAATTGGGTCAACTTTTGTGATCTGGCAGATGTCCACTGGGAGCTCAGATCAGGCCAGGCTCATTTTTATGTGTGTCCAAAGCCAAGATTTCAACTTGGTGAAAGGCTGTGGAATTTATTTCCCAAAGTGCTGCCCAAACTCTGTTCTTCTTTTCTTCAGCTGCCTCCTTGGGCTGAGATGATTGCTTAATGCTCTTAATTATGCTGGATCCCTCTGTATTTTTGAACACCTGTGCGTAATTCAGATCATGGGTGGTCACAGAGCCTGGCTCACCAAACAGCTTCTCTTTCGGAATGGGAAAATCCCAAGGAGCCTGACCATGCACTGTGTGTGAGGAGGCTGAGGAGAGATTTAAAGAGGATGAAACATTTCCCTTGAATTCCCATGGTGCCCTATAAAAGATCCTTAGTTCTCACATTGGGGAGAGTCTTACCATGAATACCTCAGAAATAGTGTTTTTAAAAAAACAAAACCAGGGGCACCTGGGTGGCATAGCGGTTAAGCGTCTGCCTTCGGCTCAGGGTGTGATCCTGGCGTTATGGGATCGAGCCCCACATCAGGCTCCTCTGATATGAGCCTGCTTCTTCCTCTCCCACTCCCCCTGCTTGTGTTCCCTCTCTCGCTGGCTGTCTCTATCTCTGTCGAATAAATAAATAAAATCTTAAAAACAAAACAAAACAAACAAAACAAAACAAAACCAAAGTCTTAATACATTGCTGGTGGGAATGCATAATTGTCATAGCCACTTTAGAAGATGGTTTGGTGGTTTCTTATAGAACTAAACATACTCTTTCCGTACGATCCAGCAATTGCCCTACTTGGTATTTACCCAAAGGAGTTGAAAACTCGTGTCCAATAAAAAGCTGCACACAAATGTTTCTAGCTCTTTATTCCTGGTCGCCAGAACTAGGAAGGAAACTAGATGTCCTTCAGTGTGTGAATGGATAAATAACAACCATGGTACATCTAGACAATGGAATATTCAGCACCAAGAAGAAATGTGGACACCTGGGCTGGCTCAGTGGAGCCTGTGACTCTTGACCTTGCGGTCCTGAGTTTGAGGCCCTCCCACCCCATTGGTCATAGAGATTACTTAGGGGAAAAAAAAAAGAAGAAATGAGCTGTCAAGCTATGAAAAGACATGGAGGAATTTTCAGGGCATATCATGGTGTGCAAGAACGCAATCTGAAGAGGCTACTTACTGTATGACTCCAGCTGTATGGTATTCTGCAAAAGGTGAAACCGGGGGGATAGTAAATATATCAGTGGTTGCCCAGGGCTGGGAGAGAGGGGTAAATAGAGCACAGGGTATTTGTAGGGTAGCAAAAATATTCTGTATGATAAGATAATGGTGGATGCATCTCATGATACATTTGTCCAAACTTCTCAAATGTACAACACCAGGAGTCAACCGTAATGTAAACTGTGGCTTTTGGGGATCATGACCTGTCATTGCAGGTTCATCAGGAGTAACAGTTGTACCACTCTGGTGTGGGATGTTGATAACAGGAGGGGCTGGGTGTGAGTGGGGCCAGGGGAGATGGGAAATCTCTGTACCTTCCCTTTGATTTCCCTCTGCGCCTTAAACTGAATTGAAAAAGTTAGTCTTAAAAAAAAATTTGTGGGTTTTAAGATATCCATATCTTAACATATATATACAGTCGTTTGTCCACTTAACCCATGCCGAATGAACATTACACGTTTCATGTGAGAACAATGAAGTAGGCAGGGGCCAATTTGCTTTTGAGATGGGGTGTTAGGGTGGGAACTTTTTCAGCTGCCTTGATCCCCAGAGTGTGATCCTGTGAGAACTATGGAGTCCTCAGCGATGACCTAATCCAGGCCACCCCATGTCCATCAGGAGGCTATGGTTCAGAGAGGGGAACCGACTCTTCCCGAGCGTGGTAGCCACAGGGATCAAATCCAGCCTTGCTACCTGAGATAATATCCATATCTGTATGGACACATTTATGCATATGTGTTTGGATATATCTGAGCATGTGTGTTCCTGTATATCTATGCTTTAAAAAACAAAATTGAGGATAATACCCTATATTTATATGCATTTATTCTGCCGTGTATCAAGAGCATTTTTTCTGTATCATAGTCTCTATACAACTGTTAGTAACTACTTGCTCTTCAAGTATATGCATGTATATTTTCTTCCCCTGCAAAGAAACGCTTTTCCAGGGTAGGACCATAAGGACCAAATTGTCTCTTTGATGTTTGTAACGTACATGGGACCGAAGAGTCACAAGGTTTTTCTTTGGAGACATGAGCTACACCTGCGTGTCTGTATGTTTGCGAGGTTTACGTTTTATTGTGAATAAAAGAGGATAGGTCAAGGATCGGGAACTGAGTTTTAGGTGAGCGGTTTAGATTTTTACAACCCCTTGAGGTCAGAATGTACTGTGCCCCGCCATCCCTTCATTAAACCCACTAGTGACACCTGTGTCTTTTGCATGGGTTCTGACAATCATACTGAGCATATTTTGCCTTGCCGGTTGGATCATGTATTAGGCGTGACATGAAGAAATGCTTGATCTGTGCATTAAATATCAATTTTTGAGAATCTACGACATCCCAGCCAGAAGGTCACATACAGTGTAAATAGCCCATGAAGCAAGTTATCTATAAAAAAAAAAAATTCGAAGTAAACTCTGTCTTATGAGACTTTTGCAAATTCAAAGAATAAACAAAAAAGTGGGGGTGTACCAGCTGTCCGATTTGTGGGGCCCAGTACAGAATTAAAATGTGGGGTTCCTTGTTAAATATTAAGAGTTTTTGGAGGGTGGGGGCGCCTGGGTGGCACAGCGGTTAAGCGTCTGCCTTCGGCTCAGGGCGTGATCCTGGCGTTATGGGATCGAGCCCCACATCAGGCTCCTCTGCTATGAGCCTGCTTCTTCCTCTCCCACTCCCCCTGCTTGGTGTTCCCTCTCTCGCTGGCTGTCTCTATCTCTGTCGAATAAATAAATAAAATCTTTAAAAAAAAAAAAAAAGAGTTTTTGGAGGGTGATAGCAGAACATTAAACCAAATTCAGGGCCCTCCTGAGTACGGAGCCCTGTATGGCTGCACTTGTCACACACCCATGAAGCTGGCCCTGCTTGGGGTTTATAAACTGTCTTGCAGGGCTTTGCTTCTTGCACCAAGATTTCCTCCCCTGCAAAACAGGAAGACCAGGCTGGGACAGGCATGGCTGGCTGAGGCCCTCCTTTGCCACTCGCACTCGGCGATCTTGACTTCCTCTCCATTACTGAATCCAGATTCGGCTCCGGTTTTTGTTTTTGTTTAGTTTCAAGTTTTTATTTAAATTCCAGTTAGTTAACATATAGTGTAATATTCATTTCAGGGGGCTCAGTTTTGAAAGCACATTCTTCTCCTTGGGCTGTAAGAGCCGCTGAGTGTAAAATACTGGCCATCTTCTGGAGTCTGTGTTCTCGGCAGGCTTTTTGCAGGGTCCCGTGAGGGAAGCTAAGATCCTGTTCACGCTAGCTCTTTCTTTTATTCTTCTGAGTCTTTCCCCCAGGATCTTGCCACTTTGCCTCTACCTTCTGTCTTTGTTACCTTCCTGTTCTTCACTGTCACCTGCCCTGGGCTTCATTCTGTCAGGGGCCTGTCGGACCCAGAACCTGAAGATAGCCTCAGAAAGAGCCACTGCTGTTTTCTTCCTTTTATCCCAAACTCTTAATTATTAAACAAGCAGTTTTATCTTGAGGGACTCTGGTTGGTTTCTCACCTTCAGGCATTACAAGCTCACGAGGCCGTGTGTCATAGAGATATGGTTGTCCCAAGCTGCACGAAATGCAAAAATTATCTTCTGGGGTATTCTCCCTCTGCACTGGGCAGTCAGGACACCCTCGCCGATGAAGGTGAGCTTCTGTAAGGTGGTTCAAGTCCAACAGTGTTCGAAGAAAATAATGGATTTGTTTTCTTTTGTGATAGTAGTACCAAGTTTTAGAATGGTAACGTAATTGGATGCTTCTGGAGTATTTCCCCTTGAACCAGGTAGTTTTTGTTCTCTGCAGAAGTACGCACCGATTCTCTGCCCTTTGGTAGCTTCGTCCCCCCAAACAAGTGGCTGAGTCTTTGAGGCAGTTCATCTTGGTGGCAGTGACAGTGCCTGCCTTTCAGATTGATGGGAGGAGTAAGTGACAAATGTATGCAAAGCTCTTAACACAGAGCTTCTGGCTTGTCATAGACACTTGGTTTTTGGTAACTGTTTATTAACAGGAGTGAGTCCTGTTACTGGATTTGTGTGTTACGAGAACAAGATCTTGGAAGTTCAAACCCTCCTTTCTCTTTAGATTGTGTGAAGGTGAAGTTGGGAGGACCCAACAACCTCCCTCCCGTGCTTTCATGCTTCGTCCACCTCTCCCTCACGTGTTCCTCCCCACAGCCTCTTCTCTTCCTCCTTCTTCATCCAGCAGGGTAGTTCTTCCTGACCTGATGGCATGCCACACTTTTGGAGGCAGTCTGAGTGTTTGACAGTGGTGTTGTGGCCTGACAGGCCATCTCCAGGAGCCCAGAGAGAAGGCGTGTGCGGGCTTTTGGGGGGGGGTGCGAGGAGTCTATTAGCATCCCTGAGGCAAGACTGGAGGAAGTACTTTTTGTGTCTCCCCGGGCTTTTCTGGAAGCTCGAGATTGCTGGAAGCAGGTTGGCACTGGGGTCTGCCCACCTCCTTCAAGAAGAGACTGTTTCAGAATCAGGTGAGGACTGGTGCTTTTTCCACAGAGAAGAGCATCAACTTACCACCCCCCCCGCCCCCCACTGGTCTGCTACTGAATGAGGAAAGGAGGGAAGATAAGTTCCCCTCAGTGAGTGATCCCCTGTCGGGCTGCAGTACCTCAAACAGTCTCAGGCCGTGAACACCAGAGCGTTCCTATCCAGCTATTTACCAGATTGCCCATTGAAATTGGTTTTTCACAACCACCTTAATCTTCCACTACGGGGACTGGAAATGATACTGTAGTTGGGTCAAACGTTAGACTACACAAGGGTTTTATATAGTCAGGTTTGGGATTTGAGAGTGTTTACGTAGTCTGTCTGTATTATTTTTCCCGGGCTGGGTGTCTGGTGTTTCGTTCCTAGGGGAACAAGAGAGCTGCTCAGGATGGCTCACCATTTGCAAACCAGTTATTAACTTGTGATGCACGCACGGTTTTCAATGTCTCTCTTTCCCTACCCTGGCAGGGCAGCTGGAGAATGAACTGGCCGCGCACTCAGCAGGTTGGGAAGAGAGACCGCACATTTGCTAACGGGAATTGCCCACGCTGATGAGGGCCCATGTTAGGTGTGCTGTTCCCCTTCCACTTAGCAACATCGGGGCGGAGTGTATGTGGAATGAGTTGATCAGTTTGTAACTGTCTCCATTGTGGCTACGGGGGGGGGGGGGGCGTGGGTATTCATGTACCTGCGTATTTGTTAGCGATTATATAAAATAGGTAGAGAGTTTAGTTACTTCAGTGACCATCATGGAAGTAACGCACGGCTGCATGTACTGACGTGTTCACTCATTCACTTGTTTATGTATCTATTCCTCATTTGTTTACCTCTTTGCTCCTTTGTTCACCTACTGACCCAATGTTACTGCTAGGCCAGGAGCTGTTACTGCCTGATGGCCTCCCCCCCCACCCCCGGTTATTTTTGGGGCATTCTCAGGTAGGTGTTCCAATACAACAGCACTTAGACGTCCAAATGTCGTTATTCACAGAGATCTTTGTCAACAAACCTATGAGATTCATCTAGTTCCACCTTTTGTTTACCAAATATATGGCCGCCCAGAAGCAAATGACTCATCTGTACACATAGTTACCATTTCTGTAGCAAATACGGCTTTCAGTTACATTTTGACTACCAGCACTATACTACGTAGTACACCAAGTATAAGAGCCGCCTTTTCTTTCTAGCCTGAGTACTTAATTAAGACCTGACAGATTGATTTTTCCATTAGGCCAGAAGGCAGGTGTCGTCTTGAGCAATTCTTGATTTGAATTTCTTATTAAGAGTCTGTTTAGCTTCCCCCTCCCCCACCAAATATGTGACTTTGATGAAGACTTTCTTTTACACAGTGAATTGTAGGCCGTGAATTGATAGCAACCAAAGTAAAATATTGTAATTTTTTCCTTTAAAAAAAGGTACTGATATGGAATTGCTTTGATGCCTGGGATCTTCTTGGCATCTCCAGGGAAAGCTGCCCTTTAAGTAATGTGGAGTGGCAGTGAAAACTTCATAAAGCTGTCATTTCTCGTCCTTTTTTTACCCCTGATGCTCTGTCAGGGACAGAGCGACAGAGACCTTGGTGTCTGCAGCCCCTAACTCCTTGCTGCATCATTTGATTTCTTTTCTTCCCTCTTTTCCACGTTCATCCTTCCTAAATGACACGCAACTAACATCCCAAAAGGACTGTTTACCTATTTATGGAAATATAAATTCCCACATATAAATGAAAACTCCACAAAAGCCAGTTAACTCTAGTGATAAAGAATTTCATTAATGCCGAGGCCACCGTCCAGGTGTGTGGCACCCAGGTTCTGATCCGGGGCAGCCATGGGTATCCGTCACATGGTGGCTTGGTTAAGAGCAGGGACTCTGGCGTTCTGCAAACTTGGATATAAAGAGGCTTTTTAACACTCTTTGAGCGACTTAAAGCCTATTAACCTTTCTAATTTACCTTCATTTTTCTTAAGAGTGTATGTGTGCATGTATGTATGTGTGCAAAAGGGCATAATGATAGAACTTTCTTCATTTGTTATGTGGATTAAATGCGAGAATCCCCGCAGAATGTGATGCATGGTCCCCGGCCAATATAGGAAGGACCTTTATACATGTTAGTTCTTATGTAATCTTATGATTATGATTATTCCATCGGTATTGGTTAAAAGTCATATTAAATAGCTAAGATGGATAAAAAGTGCGAACTTGGCAAAGATCACTAAAAAACCGGAAGGAGGTGTACCTCCCAGACGTGGAGTGAGTTGGAAGGTCAGGTTAATTACCTTGTTGTTGTGTTTTGGGGTTTGTGTTGATGGCATTGGTTTTGTCTCTTGACTTTTGAATAAGCTCCTAAAATATGGTTTTGTGGGGTGTTTTTATTTGCTTTTGAAATTGGTGCAGGTGCAGATAACAGGAAATGAAACCCTAGGCGGCCCGAGGGAGCCTCATTCAAATTGTGCCAAGCAGGTATAATATACAAGTGTTATCACCTTACTGATAATCTGGCATGCTGTGGGTATTCCACGTGCCATGCGGATTACAGAGAGTGAAGTCATACAGCAGCTTGGCACCAACTTGCCCGCCTCCCGAGGAAGGAAGAGAGAGAGAGGAGAGCCCTCATTCTTAGAGACAGTGTTAAAGCATAGCTTCCCTTTTCCAGAAGCACGGGATTGCTGGTGCTGTTTTGTCCGTTGGCATTTCACATTATCTTTAAGACTGCACCTTTTGTGTGCAGGGAAGGTATCTTTAAGATTTTATTTACTTATTTTATTTTGAGAGAGAGAGCGATCTCGAGAGGAGGGGAGGAGCAGAGGGAGAGGGACAAGCAGAGTCTGGGCTGAGCACAGAGCCAGACGCGGGGCTCAATCTGATCCCCAAGATCACAACCTGAGCCCAAACCAGGAACTGGATGCTCGACTGACTGAGCCATGCAGGCGCCCCTGGAAGGTATCTTTAATGTGTGAGTGGGTACCATGTCTCTGGAGTTGAAAGAGCCTACTCCGGGTTTGAGACTGTATTACGTATTGCTGCACATTCTCACTGTGGACAGTATGAAAATTGAAGACCTGTGGCTAGAATACTAAGTTTTCCAAATGTTCAAATATTTGGATAGCCCATTGGTTATATCTAAAGCAAGTTGTCCTTAAGGCTTAATTTGGTTCTTTGTCCTGGAGGGTTTAGGGAGAGACCACGATTGTCTTGCCACTGTAGCAGGGAAACTAACTCTGTCCTTGGCTGAATCCTTGTTTTTGCGTGTACTAAGCCCACAAACATGCATGAGATTGGATAAAGCTTTCGCAGCAAGCCCTGTCATCCTGCAGGAGCCACTGTATATGTACTTCTTTGTTGAACCTGGAATAGGCCATGTAGTTACGTGTAAGATGCCCGTCTATTTCCTGCTTTCGGTAAGGGAGCATCTCAAATAATTTGTCTAGCCCCATGGAGCAGCCAGAGCCTTTACAGTCTCCCTTGGTCCTCACTTGGCTGGAAATTTGTTTTTTTCTTGGTTAGGTTGATTGTTCTCAACCATTCTGGATGGACACAGTCACACAGAGACACACATGCCCTCCTTCCTGGTTTGTTCCCACATCGTTTTGCATGGCCAACCTGGCTTCTTCTCCCCCCTTCCCCTCTCTCTTCCTCTCCCCCTCCTCCTAGTCCTCTTCCTCCTCCTCCTTTTTAAGTAGGCTCCACACCCTATGTGGGGCTTGAACTCAACGACGGTGAGATCAGGAGTTAAATGCTCTACCAACCGAGCTACCCAGACGCCCCAAGCCTGGGTCCATCGTCAATCTCCCCAACCTCACTCCACTCACATCCCATATTTTCCAGAAAAAGTCACTTGCCAGAGGCACAATTCTTCTTTCCCCATTGCTCCTACAAGGAGGGATGTGATTTGGGGGTGGGGGAATGACTTGGGTGGAGGCAATACCAAATAAAAGAAGGAGAAATAAAAGACAAAGGAGTGTGTCCCGAAGGTCCAGATTGCATGTCTTGGGGCCCGTAAGCCATTCTTCTTCCTATTTGAAACCGAAGACCCAACTCTAGCAATAGAAAAACCAAATTATTCTTTTACTGACATGCATGGTCTCTGAACCAGAAAGAGCAAGATCAAGTCTTAGTGTGGTCTCTTAGTGTTTGGATTATCTTGGGTATGGATTTCTTGGTCTCAGTTTGCTCTTCTGTAAAATGGTTTGGTGATAGTAATATGAACCCATCAGGGTGTTTTTGTTGATAATTCATGTAACACCCAATATCTGGCATATCTTAAACCTTCAATAAAAGGTAGATGATATTAGTCCCTATTATTCTAATGCCTGGAGGCAGCTGTTTCATGGTGCCTAGTCAAGAATTTAACACATAGTGTAGTAGGTACTGATTCAGACAGTTTGGTTCAAATCCACAGCGTAGCCACTTATGAGCCATTATTAACATTTGTGTGGTTCAGTTTTCTTACCCATAAAATGGTATAGTAGTACCTATCATAGAAAGCTGATGGTGAGAGTTAGATAAGTTAATGCATGAAATTAGCTTAGAACAGGGCAGAGAGTCTAGAACATGGGGAGCCCTCAATAAATCATAGGAGCTACTGTAGTTGCCCTGATCGTGCCCATAATGATTATTGTTACCCTTTCCCCATCCAGGCAGAAACAACCATTGAGAGGACTCACAAAGAAGTCTTTCACATCCTTCCTGGCAGCCTGGGGGGCAGACACCCAAAACTGAGACTTGGTTGGAGAGTCTTGGTTTGAAACCCAAACTTCCATCATCAGGCCTGAACATTTGGCCCCTTTTCCTCTTTGTCTAGAACCAAGACACATGGAAGTAGTTTGTAGCAGTTGGGTATCAGCCCTTGGCTTTGCCAGTGGAAGATGAAAAACATTTACTTGCTACTTGCCCTAGCTTATTTATATTTTCATTATTTCTTTCTCCATATCCCCAGGAGAAAGAAAAAATGAAACTGACGTGGAATACATCTTTGTGAGTGCTGAAGTTAGTGGGATGGTAGATGGAAATACTTCACAAGGCATATACTGGTGCTGGAAGATGATGACTTGCACGGAATAGATTTGCAGTGAATGTATATGGAATCACATGGAAGGGGCTAGTTAGCAACACTCCCTAGAGCACTGTTGTTAATGCTTTCTATGCATAATTCATTCCATCCTCACAACAGTCATATGAAGAAGGTACTTTCATCTCCATTTTATAGATGAGAAAACTGAGCAACAGAGAGATTAAGAACCTCCCCAGAATCACATAGCTAGACCTTCCCTATTTTATATGAAATACTGGAGAGAATCCCAGCAGGTCATGGTGGCAAGGGTCCTTGGCTGCCATCTGGTTCATCTGGCTTGTTTTTTTGGTAACAGCTTTCTTTTTTTTTTTTTTTTTTTAAGATTTTATTTATTTATTCAACAGAGATAGAGACAGCCAGAGAGAGAGGGAACACAAGCAGGGGGAGTGGGAGAGGAAGAAGCAGGCTCATAGCAGAAGAGCCTGAATGTGGGGCTCAATCCCACAACGCCGGGATCACGCCCTGAGCCGAAGGCAGACGCTTAACCGCTGTGCCACCCAGGCGCCCCATGGTAACAGCTTTCTTGAAATAGAATTCATATACATAAATTCACCGATTTATAGTATATTCACTTGTGGTTTTTAGTATAGTCACAGAGTTGTAGAACCATGACCTGACGATCAATTTTAGAACATTTTCACCACCCACAAAAAAAATGGGATACTCTTTAACATTAACCCACCCCCCACCCATTTCCTCCTAACCCCCTATGAACCAGCAACTACTAATCTATACTTTTTCCTATAGATTTGTCTGCTCTGGATTTTTCATATCACTAGAGTTATGCAATATGTGGCCTTTTGTGTCTGGCTTCTTTTATTCAGCATAATTTTTCTTGAGATTTATCCATGTTGTGGCATGAATCAGTGTGTAATACTTTTTATGGCCAAGCAATATTCCATTGTACAAATGTACCACATTTTGCTTATTCGTTCATCCATTGATGAACACTTGTTTGACTTTTTGCTTTATTTTTAATTTATTTTATTATTTTATTTTTTTACTCCTAAGTGAAATCTAACCCGGCGTGGGGCTTGAACTTATGACCCTGAGATCAGCACACATGCTTTACCAGCCGAGCCAGCCGGTATCCCTAACTTTTTGCTTTGATGATTAAGATTACTGTGAGCATTCACATACAAGTTACCGTGTTGACGTATGTTTTCCGTTCTCTTGAGTATAGACCTAGGTTTGGAATTGCTGTGTGATATGGTGCCTTCTTTGTTTAACCTTTTGAGGAACTGCCAAACTGTTTTTCAAAGTCACTATGCCATTTTACGTTCCCACTGGCAATGTATGAGGGTTGTAATTTCTCCACATCTTCCCTAACATTTGTTATTATCTGTCTTTGTTTTCAACTGTCTTGTTTTTAAAATTAGGAAACTCAGCCTTGGTGAGTTTAAATGACTTGGTTCAAGTACCATACCTGGTGTTATGGGTCCGGTTCTTCTCTAGGTATGGAAGTTATAAGGGTGAAAAATCTGGTCTTTATTGTACAAGCTCACTTTCTGGTGGGGAGCTGGACACATAGTCACAATGTACAGTGAATGTGGCCATGTGGTGACAAGGTTTAGTGGGAGTACTTAGAGCAGAAACATAGCTCCAACTTTAAGAAGCAGAAGATTACTTCGTGGCTCATCTAACTGAAAAATCTGGTGCTGGTCACCTTCAGGTAAAGGTGCATCCAGGGGTTAAACCAGTGTTTTCAGAGGCCTGACTGCCTCTTTCTTTCTCTTGTCCTTGCTCTTTCATTGACTCCTTCATTCTTAACCATCTCATTTCTTTTTGTGAGAGGATGGCTACTGGCAGAATAGGCTTATACTCAATCATGTAAGCATGTCCAACAGAGCAGGAGTTTTTGACTATAGTTGTAGCAGGAGGCTTTCATAACATTCTCATTGGCTCCGTAGGTTAATGTAATAGCCTTTTAGCCATTTAGAACCAGTGTTCTAATGGTTATCCTTGCTTCATTTCCTTCCCTGGAGGTTAGAGTGGGGAGGGGTCAGTCCCAGTGAGACTGCAGGAACTGGGAATGGGCAAGAGAATGGGCAAGGCATGATACCCAAAGGGAAAATCAAAGTTCTGTTTATAGAAGAATAAGAAATGATGTTTGCCAGGTAAAACCAGCAGTTGTTCATTCTACTAGCTAGGAAGGTCTTATTTACCTATTACAGAAATATTTAAACAGTATGGGAATGCTTGAACTGATTTAATTGGAAGTTCAGCCATTGGGTGGACTTTGGGCATAACTTGAATCCATTGATTGGGTTCTCAGTTATTCCCCATCCTTGCCTTGGAGGCAAGATGACAGCAGCAATTCTTGACTGCCACAATATCCAGAGGAGGAGAGGCCGTCCGGTCCAGTTGCCATCCCTTCAGAGTGAGAAACTGCCTTGTCAGGAGCTCCCCTGCACACTTGGCAGGGCTCTGCTCTCATAGCCTGAGCTGCCCATTCCCATGATCAGATACGTGTCATTCCTTGATTGGCTTAGCCTGGATTTCTAAACCAATCAGGATCTGCAGGCCAGCCCAGCTGTTGGGGTAGGGGTGGGGCCAGCTTCCCTGAGGCTCCTGGGTCCTGTGGGAGAAGGGTCCTGTGGGAGAAGGGAGAAGCTTCCCTTCAGGAGGAATATGGGAATGGAGGCTGGGGATTCATTTGGCGTCACCAAGCTTGCTTTGCCTTAAAGAAGTAGAGGTTTCCAAGGAGACCCTGGGTGTGGGAAGCAGACATTTCAGGCTAAGGGAATAGCATGGGCAAAGCCATTCTTTGCCAACATGGCATATAAAATTGAAGGGGTCTTAATTATCTGTACCTTTTGTTGTATGAATAAAGACCTTGAAGAGCAGAAAGAAGGAGGCAGGATCGGCACTTCCTTTCCTTCTCCCTCTTCTGTGGAGGTGGGCTGGCAGTTGAATGTGACTGGTCAGCCTCAGAGCTGCCTCCCTATTGTGTGCCTCACGGCAGAGTGAGCCAAGCAAAAGCATTTCTTTTATTTTTTATAGCTTTTGGCTCCTAACTTTATAAAAATAGCTTTAAGAACCATGGGAGCAGGGTCAATATTTTGTGCTGTGTGCAATGATTTGGGGACATAACAGACTTTTTACTTTCTTAAAATAATTAGATATTTTTTCAGGGAAAGTTTTAAGTTGACCATTGGAGATGTGGAAGATCATATAAAGGCAAGCTAACATTTAGTTTTTTTGTGTTTTTTTTTTCCCAAACACACCTTATACTATTTTCAATTTTTCTACCCTCGTCTACATAGTAAGCTAGTAATTGCCCCATTATGTGTTCAGAAAGGTACTTTTGTGATATGCTCAACTTCAAGAATGATTTTCTAAATCATTAGTTGATAAAATCATAGTGATTTCCTAAAACATCTAGTATATTTATTTGTTTTAGAAAGAGAGAGTGCATACACAAGTGGGGAGGGCAGAGGGAGGGAGGGAGAGAGATCCTCAAGCAGACTCCCTGCTGAGCTTGGAGCCTGACACAGGGCTCCATCCCAAGCCCCTGAGATCATGATCTGAGCTGAAATCAAGAGATGGCCGCTTAACTGACTGAGCCACCGATACCCCAAGAATTACATTAATGTTTTTAGTGTGTTTAAATTTCATTTTTTCCCCATTTATAGGCAGGTGAGATGAAACAGTTTCATTTCCTGCTGGTTTTCATTTAGCATTATACCATGAATGCTTTTTGTATCATTATTCTCTGTAAGCATGATTTTTAAAGATTGCTACAGTCTGTTCTATTTATAGTGTACCATCATTTCCTCAACCATTCTCTTTTTGTTGGGTATTTACATTGTTTCCAGTCTTTTGGTACTATACATAACGGTGCAGTGACCATTCTAGTGTATGAATTTATTTTCATCTCTCGTTATTTCCTTAGGATAAATTCTGGTAAGTGGATTTTTTGGAACAAAGAATGCTGAACACTGACGATCTCTTGGCTAGGTCACCAATTGGTTTTCTGTAAGAGGCTGCGGCAGTTTCCACTTCATTGCACCAAGGCCAACACTGAATAAACTAACCCTCTTCTCTTTCCATTACTGATGGTTTTCTAGGTGAAAGATGGAATAGAATTCTGGTAATATGCTGTTCTTTCATAACTAATGAAATTGCATTTTCTACACCGTCTGGTTTTTGGCTGTTTGTAGCACTTTTGTGATTTTCCTGTTTGTACTATATGCAGTTAAAAAATAGGTTTTATGTGTCAATATATTGGCTTATAAGGGATCTTTTTATGATGTGGATTTCCATATTTTTCCATATTTTTCTTTTTCCTTTAAATGTTGTATGTAAAGTAGTTTTTTGGGGGGCGGGGTAATTACCCTCATCTCTATGTTCTCCATATTTTCATTATGCCTTTTCAGTATTTCTGAGACTTAGATTTTTCTACCCAAAACATTTTTTTTTCCTTACAGTTACTTACAGTATCTTCATTCTCTCCCTCCTCTTCTTCTGTTTCCTATTTCTCTTCCTTAAAAAAAAAAAGTCTCAATCTGTTTTAATTTTGTTTCAGTGTGTGGGGTGAGGCAAGGATTTGACTTGACTGTTAAAAATATAAGTAACTTATGATTCCTGGATTATTTATTGAATAGTACTTACACATTATTGATTTAAAAGGTATCAGTGTGCACTCAATCATTATGTAAGTTAAGGCTTGTTTCTTTGCTGTCTGTTGTTTCACAGCGAAGCAATATTATATAGCAGTTATGTGTTGGGCTGCATAGCTTGGACTCTGGCATTAGGTCTCACTGATGTTGTAAAGGCGTGTGGCCTTGGACAAGTCACTGTACAGCTGCAAACCATCATGTTCTCATCTGAAGACGCTGATGATCATGGAACCATCTAATGGAGATGCTCTGGGGAGTAACAGGATGGCTGTTTATCTTAGTTTGTCTGCGACAGTCCTGTCAAGCCTGCCTCGTTCAGCATTTGTCTCAGATTTTTCATGTTATAACAAAATATTATTTTAAGTAGACCTTTCCTTTCTGTGCTCTTTCTGCCTCTTGTCATGTGTAAGATGTGTAGTGGAGTGACCTCCGAAAGATGGTGAACAACAGTGTCTTTCTTTTCTCCTAACCCTTGGCAGGCACACCAGCATTAGCACCTCTGTTTGAAGGAACGTGTGCTCTGGGCTGAGTGGCTAGGAGTCAATACTGCCATCTGGTTGGTGGCAGTCAGGGGAAATATGGGACATTTCAGGTTAGTTGACCTACCATAGATGGGAAATAGAGTATGGTCAGTCATGCTGCACAGTGAAGGGAAGCAGACTGGATGCCCTTCTGTGGTAGGTTTTATGTTTTTGGTTTTTTTCTTTTTTTTTTTAAATTTGTTAGAAGATATAAATCTATATTTATTTTTAGCATTTGGTAAAGTTTAAAAAAGTATTTTGTAATAAATACTGTTGGCAACAATGAGCTTGAAAAAACGAAAAGTTCTTCGATGAAATATTACATGACTTTTTTTTTTCCTATTTTGAAGAACGTGAACCAGGAGCATTGCTTCCATAATTGTTTTTTGACATTTACAATCCACGGGGGGCAGAGGGGGTCAGAGTAAAAACACTGAACTTCGAAGAATCAGGAAATCCATTTGCTGAAGAAGTACTGCATCTTTTTCAAAGTTAGTACTTATTTTAAGAAGCTTTGCCCAGGGGCGCCTGGGTGGCTCACTTGGTTGAGAGTCTGCCTTTAGCTCGGGTCATGATCTTGGGGTCCTGGGATCGAGATGATCTTGGGGTACTGGGATGGAGCCCTGCATTGAGCTCCCTGCTCAGCAGGGAGTCTGCTTCTTCCTCTCCCTCTGCCCCTCCTCCTGCCTTGCTCTCAATCTCTCTCTCTCTCAAATAAATAGAATCTTAAAAAAAAAAAAAAAGAAAAAAAGGTTTTGTCCATACACAGCTGCAGAATGTGTATTTATATTTTACTCTGTGAAGCATGACTTTTCATTTAGATCAAAATGCTGTTTTTCTACATTCACATCGCTCATGTTGGAGTCCAGGTTTTCTTTAGCACATATAAAAAGTGAATTGAGAACTATTAATGTTGTTGTGCTGCTAACAGAACTCCTTTATGGATGGTAGATGGTACCAGTTTCACATCCGTGTCACTGGGAAAATCAGTTACGCTAATTCCAGTGTTTGATTTTTTCCCTCCTCCAACTGATTGAATCAAAATAGAGCTCTCGGAATTTCATTCTGTTGAAGGTAAAACATCTAACATCATTATAGATGACATTACAAATTCTGTGAGAAGTTTAATCTTAAAGATAAACTTGCTTTTACAGTGATATAAATATGGATTCTGGCAGAGAACTTATTGGGGTTAGAAACTGTTTTTACTTGATAAGGAAACCTGTGGAACAAATACGAACTTGGAAGTGATCGTGGTAAACATATATTTCATAATTGTGTCCAAATTGAAATGTATGTCTCTTGAATAGAAACCATAGACACACGGTGTATAAATACTTTGCATATACACAGATAACCGAATTATAAAAATTCTGTGTTGAGGCTCATATTGGATACAAATAAACACATAAGCTGTCAATTAGATTTTAGAATTTGTTTGAGACTTTGCGAAACTATTTTGTAAATTGGTGTAAGTGTTCCATTGTGGTATTACACTTTTGTAAATGAGTGCTCTAATTTTTGGTTGCATTTTGTTTAAAATCATTTTGTTTGGGAATACTAATAACTCAAAGAATGAAGTATACACACATACATGTTTTGGAGACAATTAGCAAATTACAGATATGGGGGGGAAAGATCGCACATAGAACAACATTGTAATTTTTATCCCTGCAAAGGCAAGGGAATAACTGAACAGATTAAATAACGATGCTCAAAAAGTAAGTTTTAATTTTGAAATTCTTTAAGTGTGCTTTATAGTGTTTTGCCAGTAGGAGATGGAGCTTTTAATTTAAATCCAATAATGTGAGTTCTGTATAGAAATAAAATGAAATTGATATGGCTGCAATTTGCAGTATCTCTATTTGACCAAACAGTGCAAGGAATCATAAAGCAAATTTGTTTATTTAATAAGTTTTGTTTTGTAGAAACATTTGTCAAAGAAAGGTACTCAGAATGGAGCTAAAAAGATGATCTGAGAAGATATTTGGGCTAAAGTATTTACACAGTTCAGTACAAAAGAAGAAAATTAAGAATATCCTCAACTTAGTGGAATTTGTTGTAGCTGATAGGTGTGTTAGCACCTGTACGGGGTATATTTTCTAATATTATGGTCCAGAGATAACTGCTGTTTGAAAATGTCAGAAATTCATACTTAATTTCATAAAGCGTAACTTTGAAGAGTATTACAGGCAATTTTATGAAAATAATAAAAATATTAAGACCAACATTTTTCCTAAAAGGCTTCTAGAAAGTTACTGGTGATGTGGTAAAAAAGACAGTTACAGCCAAGGAACTGATTAAAGTACAGGAACATCTAAGAATATTATTCTGTTTATGTTATGGTTACTGTTAATTACAAAAGAATCGAAGTTAGGATGAGAAATTAGTTGGTAACTCTATAAAACACTTGGCGTATAGTAAGTATTCACGTTTTAGCTGTCTTTTAAACTGTCATCAATATTCTTAAATTTTCATTGGTTTTTCTGCCTCATTCTTTGCCAGTGTCATGGTGTTTCAATTATTCTGCTTTATACAGTATTTAATATTGACTATTTCATAATCCTTATTATGCTTTAAAATTTTTATTTCCTTTATTTTCTTTTAAAATTTTTCTAAACCACCTTTTGAATATTTTGTTAACAAATATTTCTTTTTGCATTTTGTTTGAAATTCATAATAACTAAGTTCTCAGAAGGACTGATATTTTTTCTGTACATCCAGAGTAGTTTAATAATCCTTTTATTCAAGTATTTTTCTTTCATATGAAAATTTTGTAGTTATATGTCTATGCCTACAAAAGAAAGACATGTCATTAATATATCTTGCTGATTATTTTTGGTGTGTAGGCAGCTCCATATTTTTGTGTATTTTGTATTTGATTACCTTGCTGAACTCTCATTAGGGTTTACATTTTTATTTTTCTATTTCAAAAAAGAAAGAATGTTTGACATCTCATAGACATCGATATCATCTCCTTTTCCCATATATTTTTTTCCTGCTTTATTGCATTGGTTTTGCCTTACAGAACAGTGATCAGTAAGAGTGATGGAATAAATTAGTTATTTCTATGGCTCTCTTTCAGGCTAGACTTAATTCTCTCTAGGGCAGGACTTTGTCTTTTTTTTTCTCTGTATCTCCATGGGTTCCACACACAAAGGTAGGCATTTAGTAAAGGATGAATACATGTATTGTAGAATATAGTTGCAGAAAGCTAGAATAAAATAAAGGAGTTAAATGCCGAGTATTTAAAACACTTCCCAAATGGGATGGTTGGACGGAAAACTTTAGGGGATTTGATTTAATTGCATATTCCATCTTTTAAGTCTTTCTGTATTATACTAGGAGCCTCGTCATGGATGGTAGAGATCAAAAGCTTTCAAGGTTTTGTGTCTGAGGCATTTTTGTTGCATCACAGAGTATAGTCAGCTTTACATTTGTAGCAATGATTCCTTCTCTATTTTTCCGTGTCCCTTCTCCCCCCCCAAAAAAAATTACCATAATTTTTAATTTTTGAGAGGAACTCAAAATTCCTTTTATGCATTTATTTATTTTCATTTATTTAGAGAGAGAGCATGCCCCTGGGGAAGGGGCAGAGGGAGAAGGAGAGAGAGGGAATCCCAAGCAGACTCCACACTGAGCACAGAGCCAAATGCAGGGCTCGATCTCACAAATGTGAGATCATGACCCAAGCCAAAACCAAGAGGCCAACGGACTGAGCCACCCAGGCAACCCACTTTTATTTATTTGAACAAATAACTAGAGGTAGAATGTTTGTTTGTTATGTCAGAATTGTATGGATTAGACATAAACTATAACTTGACGAACCTGGGGACACCATGCATGAGAATCGTGGTTGCAACCTTTGTCACCTGTCATCTGTCTGTCCAGGCCATTGCCACATTTGTTACTTTGGTTTCTGTTATCATGCTTCTAAGTTTTTCTTTTGACCAGGGAAATACCACTCACTAAAGAGGAAAATAATTCTCCATGCCCTACCCTTGTATTTGAGTAATCCCAGAAGTATTTTTGGGGAAAGATAGTTATATGTTGTGTTCGGAATCAACAAATAAAAATATCCTATAATTTATGTCATTTTGTTTTATAGCACACTTTACTCTTATAAATGTCTTGACATTTTATAGAATGTTTTTGTGGATAGAGCACGATGGTTTTATGCTGTACCAGTTGTTTCCTTTGGAAAAATTTATATTTATTCCTTTGAGACTTTGAGCTATACCATGCACGCCAAGCTCAAGCTATCCATTTCAGGCATTATTCTTCTCAGAGTCTCATTGTGAAGTGCATAAATATTAGAGAAAACAGCTTTCTCCATGTTTGTTGGTAATATTTTTTAAGTGAGCATGAGTTTTTGTCTCTCTAGTTGTATAATTTGTCTCTTGAGAAAAATATAATGCTCTGAAGTCTGGGAGGAAACACAGCGACAATGGCGGCTCATCATGTCTGTTCAGGAGCCGCAGAGAGAGTGTGTTTTGTTTGAAGGAGGTCTGGAAGCAATAGTTGTGTAGCAAGCCTGTTGCTTTTACCTCAGCTGTATGCTATAGAGTGGTAAAAGTAGAGTGAATATGTGCACAAAAATGTACTTCTTTACCCGGTCCCCGAATGTATGAGCTGTTGTCTGGGGCTAATCATTATAGTCTGATCCAAAACTCCAAGATGGATTAATAAAAACAGAGTGTTTGTTCCCTTAAGTGGGATACTTAAGGGTTTATAGAAACAGAATCTATTTGCCTCTCTTCCTGATAGTTTTCTTTCTTTTCTTTTTTCTTTCTTTCTTTCTTTCTTTCTTTCTTTCTTTCTTTCTTTCCTCTTCTTTTTTTTTTTTTTTTTTTTAATAAATTAAGTTGCCTGAGCACTTTTAGGCATAGGCTTACATGGTTTTGCTTTTTATTCACCGGATACTAATTTATTGAAAAAATATATTCAGTGGTCACCTAAATAGAACTTCTGTTCCTGGCATTGTTCTAATCCTTTAATTAATACTAACTTACCTAATTTATTTACCCCTCTACCATGACTCAGTAAGGGAAGTACTGCTGTTATTCTCACTTTACAGTTGTGGAAACTGAGGCACAGAGAAGTTAAGTGATTTATTAGCTCAAGGTTAAAAAACTAATAAGTGAAGTGGACAGGGTTCAAATCCATACAGTCTTGCTCAAGGGATTGTGCTCTTAACTAGCATGGTGTGTGATTTAATCATTTTGCTGCTTTGAGACAGGGGTTGGGTGGGAGAGTAGCTAATGGAGGATTACAGTAAAGGGTCCACAAAGCCCCCCCCCCCCGCCTTGGTACCATCACTGACACTAAGGATGCGGCTACTTGTGAAGAATGAGCTGTGTTAAGGGCTGAAGGCAGGGGAATGACAGCAGAGCACTCTTGCTTTTCATTTTTTTGTGCTATATTATTTGAAATCCTTTTATACAATGAACTTGTATTACATTTGTCGTATAGTTTTAAAAATAAAGTTGCCTTTGGAAAAAATCTTTTAATATACACTTAGCTTCAAACTTGGGAGCAAAAGATGTTCTAAAGACAAAGAAGCATAAAAAAAAAAATGAAGAGTTTACCAGGAAGCATTTGGAGGGCTGGGGAAGCAACTTCCAGAAGGAGAGTGTTCTTTAATTCTAATCTGTTTCTTCAGTAGGGCTTCTTAACAGTCCTTCTAGCAAGTTTCAGTTCGTTGTAGGATTGGAAGTTATTGTCAAAGCTGAGAAGGAACTTCATTCCCATTGTTGTGTATAACCTACGAAATAAAATATTCTGGGTATGCGTGATTAAAGTGTGTTTGTTTTAGAGTTTGAAAAATCCATTTTTAGTTAGTACAGAAATTAGAGATGGGACAAAAGACCAGCGACTATGTTGTTGCCCTGGAAGAAACACCAGATAGGAGAGAAGAACGATTTGTCCTTGTGTTGGTGGTTAGAGCTAGAAGTCGTAGAAGCTGGGGACGTTGCTAAGAGTTCAGTTGCATCATAGCTGAAGTCAGTGCATACATCTCATGAAGTTAAGCTTCACCTTGAAAATCAAATGTATAACCAATTTGTGGACCCTTAGCAACTCAAAAGTCACAAATTAACACATCTCTGGTTAATACATCTCTGGGGCAATACAGCATAGTGGTTAACTTGCCTGGCTTCTAATTCTGGCCCTGCCTCTAAATAGCTGTGTGACCTGGGGTAAGTTACTTAAACACGCTGCCTTAGTTTTTAAATCTGTAAAATGGGATGATTTACCTCATTAGATTCTTGTTTTGATTAAATGAGTCAACATAATACAAATTAGACAGTGTTTTTGTATAACAAATGCTGATTAAATATTAGTGATTAGTCCTAGTACTTGCTTTTGTTTTGACTTTAATTTCATTTCTTTGCAGAGCATTAGAGGCCATGTCTACTTGAAGGTGTAGGGAATAGAGAGGGGGAAAAATGAATAAAAGAATTGGAGGAAAGAATCAAGTACATAGGATTGAATTATTATTACATATGATTTATTATAGCCTGTTACTTTCATGAAGATATTTGGGAGAAAAATAATTTTATATCTCAAAATGAAAACTTACAGGGGTATGTTATATGTACGTTTTTAGTTTTAATTTAGAGGTGGGATCTTGCACTCACTGCTTAATCAACCTGCACTCACATTAACCTTGAACAGGGTCAATTTTTTTTTTTAAGATTTATTTATTTATTTCAGAGAGGGAGAGCAAAAGTCAGCATGAGCAGGAGGGGCAGGGGGAAAGGGAGAGAGAGAGAGACAATCCCAAGCGCAGTCCGCAAGGAGTGCAGAGCCCGATGTGGGGCTCGGTCTCTTAACCATGAGATCAAGACCTGAGCTGAAACCACGATTCAGACACTTAACCAACAGAGCCACCCAGGCGCCCTAGTCCATTTTTTCTTTTCTTAAACATCCACACTAATGGTGGTGATCCGTGGTTTAAAATAATCTGCAGGTCACCGGCATTTTCAAATGTGTATTTACATACACATGAGTGTGCCCTCCATGCTGGAATTTCTGTCCCTTCAAAACAAAGAATGAAGCCCCATCGAGAGGCCCCAGCAGAAGAGGAACTACAAGGTTGCCTCATCCTCTCTCCCTGTTCACTTTTCCAAGCTGCCCTTTGGCCTCTTATGAAACGGGCTGCTGTTGTACTGGCCCCTTCCCTGGGATTGGATAAGTCAGTTTGGTTTAAGAGGCCTTTTCTGATTTGAGGGGGAAACCTTAGATCTTTTCTTCCAGCTAATCATAGGGGCTCAAGCCTGTGTTGCCAAGATACCTCATAAATGTTAGAGGTGATGATGACCACCAAAGGGTTAAAAGGCCAGTGGCTGTCCTTTCTCTCTGGCCCTTGCCAGGATGTGCTGGAATGCTTGATAGGAGTTGCTCCTGAGAAGCAGCCCACCAGGTGTTTGGTGGCAGAAGGTGCTGGGTAATCGTGTCAGAAAACAAACTGAGGGCCTCAGAGGGGAGGGGGGTGGGGGAATGGGATAGACTGGTGATGGGCAGTAAGGAGGGCACGTATCGCATGGTGCACTGGGTGTTATACACAACTAATGAATCATCGAACTTTACATCAGAAACCAGGGATGTACTGTATGGTAACTAACATAATATAATAAAAAATCATTAAAAAAATAAATTTAAGAAAAAAAAGAAATAATTCTCCACAAGAACGTCTTGTGTCTTGAGCTCACGCTCATCCCTGCCTCTTGCCCCAGAGGGGCAACTGGCCTTTTGACGTCACTGAAGGAAGGAAATATATGTGTTGCCTTTTTTTTTTTTAATTTAAATTCAGGTTAGTTAACATATAGTATATTATTAGTGCCAGGGGTAGAATTTAGTGATTCATCAGTTGTACCTAACGTATTCTTTCCTCATGGCTCTGAGTGGCTCTTGCTGGAGAGCTGGACTTTGTTGGTGGCATTCAGAGCCATTGGAAATGACGTTAACTTGGGTGCCCAGGAACACAGCGGCTCAGGGAGCCCATCTGCCTCTCACCCTCACCACACACCTGGATAAGGCCTGAAATGTCTACCTGCCAGGTGCTCCTGTCCTCACAGAGCGTTTTCTTCGGGCTTCCACAAACCTGCTCTCCAACCTTGCGCTGTGTGGGTTTTGAGCTGGTTGTTCGAAGCTGCTCTGGTTACATTTCGGTAGAAGGGTTTGGAATCCTCACAGTGTCAAATGCAGGTAATAATCCTAAACTGCCTGACCCCGGGGGGGGGGGTGTGTGTGTGCATAATCTCAGCTGTTTTAGAAACCTGTGATATTTAGTGTATGTAAAGCCCAGATATATTGAATTCCCCTCGAACCCTTTTGCCTTTGATGAGAGCTTTATTTCCCAAAAGGGACAGAAAAGACGAGTGGTGTTGGAATTCAGCCGAGTATTTATTTCTAGATTTCGCGGTTTGTCTTCATAGCAAGCAATTTCCTCCCTCCCTCCACCCCCTCTCTCTGTTTCTCTTCCACCTCTCTGCCTGTTCATCTCTCCTTTCTTCCCTTCCTTCCTCCCTCCCTTATTTCCTTGCTTTTCTGAACTCATAATGAAAATGGACACTGAAATTTTAATTTCAGCTGAGAGCTGAAAGAACGAAACAGCGTGGGGTTCCATGAGTGCCTGGGTGGCCCTTGCAGGATGAATGCCCATCCCTGAATCCTTGCCCATGTAGAGAGTGAGTTGCAGACACTTAGCAGCTCCCCTCTGCTGTTGTCCAAGAGCCCCTTCGAGATGGGCCCGGGAGCTATCTTTGCCATTCTAACTGGCGTTCCCGGGAGCGGCGGTGGTGCTGCTGGTGGGGGTTGATCGGAAGGGAAGGCACTGGGGGTGTGTGCTTCCCTGCCTCGGGGTGTCTGGTCACCAATATGTGGGCGGTCAGGTAACTTTGATTCTGCTGGATGGACTGTTTCACTCTGGAAGTCATGTGTGTGTCCGTATGTGACTGAGGGCAAAGGCCCAACTGTCCAACATCAAAAGTCTCTTGAAAGGGACTTTATGAAGAAAGGCATGGAATTTGTAATTTTGTGTACCACAAAATTAATACCATTAAGGACCTGAAAATACCTCTTTGGGTTTGGAGGTCACACCTTCCGAAGCTCAGTTAATGAGCAAATTTTGATTCTTTACAAGATTCACCAGGTGTATTTGGCTAATGTTAACTTTTTTCTTGGCTGCCCAGCCTTCTTGCTAATGAGGCCAAAGTGGAAATTCCTGAGTCTCGTGGTGGACCAGTTAGTTCCTTTGCTCTCTTTCCTGGCCACTGACTACTAACCCTGGCCAGCTGGCTTGTGGATGTCTGTACTTGGAGTGGGGGAGGGTATCGTGCAAGGTGCTGTGTGGATTTGCACAGATCCGTAACTGCTCCTGGGGAAAATCCTTACACATACTCCCCCAGCCAAGGGTCAATTGCATTGTCTCCACTTCTAAAAGACAATAGAGTTGATTAAGGTTAACTGGAAAATGCTGATGTTGGCTGGAATTTTGGACTTTTGCCAGAACATATACAGCATTTAAAGCCATTTAGGGAAAAACATGCCATGGTTCATTGGTAGAAGAGCTTAGGGGGAATAAAACAGTGGAAACCAACAAGGAGAGAATGATTACGTTTAAATACACAGAAGTGAAAATGGACATGGCAATAAAATATGTTTTCTTAAATATGTTTTCTAGGAACACACTATTTTCCAAAATCTTAAAATGGACCACATCATGTTTGGGTTGTAGATTTTTTAGATTTTTAACTCTTGGTTCCTACGTATTGCTGAAATGATGGACTATATAAGTTAATTTTTATTATAGTTATTTATTAAGGAATTACATATTTAAATAGAAATCTTGCCATTACTGGAAACTTTTTGGATTTTAAACAAACGCTGAGGAACATATAATGTTCTGGAAGATAAATATTTGCATAAAGCAGTTCAGTTCTTCAGCATGTGTATTTTTTAAAACAAACAAAAACCCCAGCAATATTTACCCTAAGAATAATTTGCAAAGTAAAATGAGAGTAATTTTGAAATCCTGTGTTACCCTGATTCATTGATTTTCCAAAAGAAGGGTTGAGTTTGCAATGATAAATGTGCAATAAGCTGTTAGAAAAACCATTATTTTGCTTATATTTGGGGAATTCTAGCACTGCCTTTGTTGTACATCCCTATTTTCCAAGAAAAAGAAATCCGGCGTGGGGAAATGGTGACTTGCCCAAGGTCACACAGCTAGAAAGCAGCAGAATTTCGGTGAACACCGGTACTCCTTACCCTCAGGCCCGTGGTATTTTCCATGATTGCATGCTGATTTTATTGGGTGTGAGTGGGGGGTGTGTGTGTATGTTTCAATGTGCACACATGTATGTGTGAATAAAATAACTCTTTTGCTTCCTTTTAACAAGTTGATTATAAGCTCAGCGACTTGCAACTATTTTTCCTCATCCTTTCAAGGAGCAACTTCACCCCCTCGCTTTATACTCTTAACATCTTTTGATATCTGTGGATATAGAAGTGACAGTCTTTGCCTTGCCTCGTAAGCTGTTCAGAGCGAGGTAAGATTACCATCATAAGCTGAGTCGCGGGAGGAGGGGGGGGGAAGAACTCTTATTATCTATCTTTCTTGTCTACTGCCATTCCCTTGAAAATAACTATTACCGGAGTTTCACTTAAACATGTGGTGACTTACAAATGTTGTGGTTTATAAAATACGTAACAATTTGGTTTTGCCTCTTTTTTCTCTCCTCTTTCTTCATGATCGTCTTTTGCCTATGTTAACGTACAAACAGCTGAGTGAGTTATTTTTAGAGAGACCACCCTGTTTATAAAAATTGACTGCTCTTTAATTTTTGTTGGACTTTTAAAAATTGTCTGGCCTATTTTTCCTCAATGCAGAAGTAAGGAGAGTTTCAGGTTTGGATTTTGTAAGCATATATATTTGCCGTTAACATCACTGCAAAGGCCCTTATTTTGCTTTTTTTATTTGATCAAACTGTGCTCACTTGTACTTTCATGTCTTTTTTTCCCCCTGCTTTTTCATTTCTTTCCTTTTCTTTTCTTTCTTTCTTACTTTCTTTTTTTTTTTGCTGTTCCAGTTTTTCCTTTTGTTTCTTTCCATTTCTTTACTATTTTTTTTTCTGTGTCTTTTAGGAGAATGAAGACTGAAATATTTGCAAATGGCCAATGCTATAGCAGTTAAAAAAGATATAAATAATTATACTTTCCTGGGGTCTCTGAGACCAGGCATCTGGCCCTTCTATACATTTGGTAATGGAGCCCAAGTTTGTTTTATCTTCCCAACTAGACAGATAGCAAAGACTAGGTGTCAGCCTCGTTGAATCCACTATAATCCCCTTCTCCTGAGGCTACACCCCAATTAAGTGCTCAGGAAATCCAGATTAAAATCCAGTTGATGAGCAGCGGATGCAGTGCAAGCCAGTGAAGCAGCTGGCCACGTCGATGGAGCTAATATATTCTTGTTGCAATTGCATACAAGAAAAAACAAAAAGAAATTAAATATATTTATATTTTTTTGAAAACTGCAACAGCATTGGTCACTTCTATGTATTTAAGCCCTGAGTTTCCTAAAGGACAGAGACATAGAAAGGAAAGTAATATATGTGTGTATGTGTACACACACATACACACATGCATGTGCACACACACGCACACACGCATAGTATATAGTAAATAAGAAGATAATCTCATGTCTTTACATAATACTTCCAGAAAAGAACCACTTCAAACACATGGATTTTTGCCGAAGATCACTTCTACCTTTATGTGGTGGTCTAAGGTTTCTGGCACTTTCTTTGTTAGTCAGGTTGGAAGCAGTTGAGTAAACCAGAGAGAAATGATGTAGTCTGACTGCCCCAGGTGCAGAATTAGGGGGATGCGGGCAGGTCGTGCTCAGGTTTCCTGTGCGAGTGTTTGCCCACTTGGTTTGAGGCAGAGGCTAGGGGATGTACAGTCTAGGGCAAGGCTTGCCTGGCCACATCTGCCCCCACGTACATGTCACTGGCCACACACCCCCGAACCTGAGCTCCTTAGGGCCATCACCGCACAGCAGAGCTTGGCACTGTGGTGCCGTGTGGCCCGCTGTCTTCCCAGGGCGGTGCCGACCGCATTCGGGCTGATGAGGACACTTGGAGGCCACGGGGACACCATGCAGCAGAAGTCGTCAGTGCTCCCAAGCAGGGAGTGGTGCCCATTTCGCCCCGATTCTCCTCGATGATCCCTTTTCAAGTGGAAATTTTGCAAGTCGACTTCTGCAGCATGCGTAGTACAATTTGGCTGACAGCAGTTTCTGGCAAAAGAAATAACCAAATTATTATTCAGTCATGGGTTTTTAACAGCCGCAAAGCAAGTGGATGTTAACTAAATGATGCAATTTATTCCCTTCCCTCTTATTGCCAGCTTGCCTATTACAGAGCGACTGCCAGTTTTCAATAAGTGGTACCCAGATGGTATTCGCATGCCGCCCACTTGGTTACAGAGCCGAAGCGGGGAATAACTCGGCAGACACTACAAGCTGTGGGTCAATTGAGGGGGAATGCCTGTTGCTTCACAGTTTTGCATATGTAAATCTGTTAATGTTATGTCAGTATTGTGCGGGCTAAACACAAGCATTGCCTTTCTCTGGGGGCCCAGCTGAACTTGGACCACAGCCCAGTTATACCGAGGCTCGGAGAGCGGAGCTGCACTTGGAGGGTGCTGCACAGCCTGCTTCCCCACCACTCCTGCCTCGACGCGCTCGCGTTATCCGCAGCCCAGGTTGGATGCAGGAAGCGTCTGCCATAGGCTGACTCCATCATAGGACAGGCAGGCCCGGTTTTACGAGGTTGGATGCTGAGGGTGGAGGAGTGTGAGCGTGTGTCTATTTTTAGGCCAGCCTTCAAGACGGCTCCTTTGGCCCAGCCTGCGCCTGCCTGCCTCGCTCGCTCACGCTCTCCTCTGTGTGTCTGCCACACTTCTACTCTCCGTTTCATCAGCTGCAGATGCGGACACCGCCGTCTCAGAAAAGTCATGAACTGTGTCGTCTGAGCGGCTTAACAGCCAACATCTGCTGTGGCAGGCTGAAGGGAGAGGCCGGGAAATAATTTTCGGGAATGCGTTCAAGTGCCTCAACTTAGCCTCTTCTTTGGCCTGTGCAGACAATTATTTTACACTAATTGCATCAAGATAGCAGCTATAAAAACGAGATTTGAATTGCTCCCCCCACCCCTCTTGTGAAAGTTGCAGTTACAAAGGGTAGTCCTTTTTTCTTTTTATTGTGGTTTGTTTCTTGTTCTCAAAAGCTTATTACATTGGGTGCAAACAACAACAAAAATGCTATAAAAAGGCAAGAATTGTAATATGCTTAAGAGCTAAAAAGACCTATGGTGTTGGTTTAACCAATGAAAATAGTCCTGCAGGTATTGTTAAATTTATGTGCCATATGAAAAACATTAAGGGTGTGTTTTTTCAGGGAGGAAAATGTTCATCGTTGAGCCATTTTGTAAATTATTTTAATGCTGCATTTCTGCTTAAAGCTCATGATTTTGATATATAAACCGGTTTAATGTTTTCTGCACAGACCCTGGCTTTTCTTAAATTTTATATATTGGAAAGCCTGTGTTTGTATTGGACCTTCTGGTTTCTTTCATATTGAAAATACGTCTTGCGTGGCCCGGTGCCATGTGGCGAAGGAAAAGTTTGACAAGAGTCAAACCTCGGGTGTTGACTTTTGAGTTCTAAAAACTAGGCAGGACTGTGTTAATAAATCTATAGAAGGTTTTTTTTTTTTTTTTTTGATTGTTTGTTTTTTATAAAGGAGTCATTTGATGATAAGAAGAGCATCTCTGCACTGTGGGCTTCCTAATACCTCGGGCTGGTCTCAACTTTTCATGCCCTTGGAATAGAGGCAACATTGTGTTTACTAGCCAGGTCTCTCCCCCACCCACCCCCCGCAACGCTCTCAGAGTAAATTCTGGTTAATTACACATTCCAGCATCTCTGGTTCTCTTGAAAAATTCGTTTCTGTGACATTTTGCGGTATGTGTTGTGCAGCTAGAGTAGCATGCTTCTCTCCTCACATTTCAAGTCTCTAGACTTTGTTCTGAAGAACCAGATGGAAGTATGCAGATTGTTTTTATCTTTTGTCCTTCACACTGTAACCTGATCTCCAGCATATCTAGACATCTAGCAGAAAATTTACTATGTGAAAGCAAGGAAATGATTTAGGATATGGACCAGCCAGGGGAGAAGGGGCTCAAGATGCACGTTATCAAAGCAAATCTCCCCACCCAACCCCCACACCCTTCTTTCTTCTTTAGTGAAGAAATGGTTTTTTGATCCAGGGTACTTCCAAATATTCCCAGATATTCTTCTTCCCTTTTAACCTGGGCTGAGAACTGTAATTGGCCATTTGGTTTGATAAAGGTACAAATGAAAGTTGATGAGTCAATAATTGAAAGCTTACAAGGAGAGTGAATTGGTAGAATCATAGAATCGGCAGTGGTTTTGCAGATGAGGGCAGTGCAATTTACTAAGACGGGATGCAGGTTTGTGACAGATCCAGGACTCAAACCCAACGTTGACTTGATGGCTGCAGGAAACAATATAATTTCAAGATTTCCATTATGTGTGGTTTTAGTGCCAAAATATTAGCAACCTTTTTGTTAGGAACTTCAAACCCCTTTAGCTTGTCGAGTTAAAATGAGTAAGGACAGTTGTCTCTTTACAAACTCTCTTATGTGTGGAATCAAATTACTCACTAGTGTGAGGGTATTAGAATCAGTAACTCTATCAGGTATTAGGTATTTGCTATACTTGTAAGTATGTACGATAGGTGCTTATATCTGTGTTTCTGCACATTTTGCATAGTGTGTGGATTTTGGAGTTAGGTGATTTAAATACCAGCTGTGCTGGTTGGGATGATAGACCCAGTTTTGTTAATTCCTCTAGGTCTCTGTTCCCTCTGTTCTGTAATGGTGACAATCGTAGTAGTTGCCTCAGGATGGTGACAAGAAGCAATTTTTATCAAAATTCCAAGTGTACTGCGTGGTGCCGGCACAACACATAGTATACTTCTCCTTAGTGAAAGTTTGTTATTCTAATTGATAATACATTATCCTTGACATCAAAGGAAAGCTACAATAGTGATAAGTACCATATATGGCCTTGAGTTGCAACTTTCCCTTTTGCAGAGTAGGTTGGTTGCTGCTGCTTGCCCCCTCTCTCCCTCCTCCCTCCTTTATTGGTCTGGCACCTTTTGTAGCATTGCTTGTTTTACCTTTGGGTGTCATTATCCATTGTTTACGTCATTGTCCAGAGGACCAGTGCTGTTGCAAAATGTGTGCTTCCTCTGCTACTTAGCCTTACTGTCTTCCTTGTGTACTGACATTTTCTTCAACGTTTTGGCTGGAAAAACTAAAGAGGCACTTGTCAACTGGTGGGGATTCTTCGCCAAACTTGTTTTCTTGCATGTGAAAATCTTGCCTCAATATATCCACGATCTCTGCAATCCGCACCATTATAACCAACCTGTGACTTGAAGAAACTAATATTTGTGAGCATATGTATTGCCTAAGATGGAAAATATAGATTAAATACTCGCTGCTAGTGTTGAGAACTATATCCATTCAGCAGGTGTTTCTTGAGAATGTCCTATGTGCTAGATGTACAGGATACCCAAGACAGACCCTGTGCCTGCCCTCAAGGAACTTGAAGTCTGGCATGAATGTTGTATCTCCTTGAAATCCAGCTTTAGTTTTACCTTTGCTATCTCTTCGGCTTTGGTTCTTGGTTCTTGCACCCTCACCCATTGATTTTCTACTATTCCATGCTAAAATTTATATTAATAAAATAATGTGAAACAACCCATTTATAGTTGCATCAAAAATTATTTAGGAATAAATTTGATAAAAAGTATAATGTTTGTGTGCTGAAGCTACAAAACATTCTTTCGTAAAAAAGATTATTTATTTATTTATTAGAAAGAAAGAGCATACAGAAGGAGGGGGAGAGGGAGAAGCAGACTCCCTGCTGAGCAGGGAGCCTGATGCAGGACTCGATCCCAGGACCCTGAGCTCATGACCTGAGCCGAAGGCACACACTTAACAGAACTAAGCCACCCAGGTCCCCTGCTACAAAACATTCCTGAAAGAAATTCAAAATGACCTAAATAAATGCAAAGCTATCCTGTATTCATAGACTGGAAGACTTCATATTGTTAGGATGGCAGTACTTCCCAAATTGGTTTACAGAGTCAAAGCAATTTTTATCAAAATTCCAAGTGTCTTTTTTGTTTTGTAGAAATTGACAATTTGATCCTAAGAGTCCTATGGAAATGCAAATTATCTAGAATAGCCAGGACATTTTTGAAAAAGAACAGAGTTCAAGGACTTGCAGGTCCTACTTACTGCAATAATCAAGAAATGGTGGCCCTAGAATAAGGATAGACATATAGATTGGTGGAATAGAATGGGAGTCCAGAAATAAACATTTATGGTAAATGATTTTCAGCAAGGGTGCCAAGCCAATTCACTGGGGGAAAGAAGAGTCTTTTTAACAAATGGTACAGGGACAATAGCATATCCAAGTGTAAAAGAATGAAGTTGGACACCTGTTTCACAGCATATACATCAAAGACCTCAACATAAGAGCTAAACCTATAAAACTCTTAGAAGAAGTCTTTTAAGCATAAATATTCATGACTTTGAGTTGGGTGATGATTTCTAAGATATGACACCAAAAGCGCAAACAAAAAAAAAATAGATATACTGGACTCAAGTTTAAAAAAATATTAAAAATTTATCTTTTGTGCAAGCAAAAACTTTTGCACTTCAAAAGATTCTATCAAGAAAATGAAAGGACAGGGTGCCTAGGTGGCTCAGTCAGTTAAGCGTCTTTGGCTCAGGTCATGAGCTCAGGGTCCTGGGATTGCAAGCCCCATGTCAGGCTCCCTGTTCAGTGGGGAGTCTCCTTCTCCCTCTTCCTCTGCCCCTCCCCCTGCTCATGCTCACTCTTTCTGTCTCTCTCTCTTAATTAAAAAAAAAAAAAAAAAAAAAACTTTGAAAAGAAGAGGAAGTGAGAAGACAGCCCACAGAAAGGAATACTTGCAAATCTCATAAAGGTCTAATATGTAGTATATATAAAGAACTCTTACAACTCAACAAAGACAGGACCACACAATCAAAAGATGGGCAATATATCTGTGTAGACATTTCTCCAAAGAAGAGACACAAATGGCTAATGAATACGTGAAAAGATTGTCAATGTCATTTGTCATTAGGCAAAGAAAACCAAAATCTCACTACTTCACACCCACTGGGATGGCTACAGTCAAAAACATGGACAATAGCAAGTATTGGTGAAAATGTAGAGCTGTTATGGAACCCTTGTATGTTGTTGGTAGGAATGTAAAATGGTTCACCTGCTTTGGAAATCAGTTTGGAAGTTCCCCACAAGGTTAAACAAAGAGTTAACCATCTGACCTAACAATTCTACTCCTAGGTATATACCCCAGAGAAATGAAATCACACCTCAGTAAAAATGTGTACCTTAATGTTAACAGACAAAGTATTCAGCCAAAAAGTCGATATAACCAAAATGTCCATGAACCAATGAATAGATAAACAAGACATGCTATGGACATACCGTGGAATAGTATTTGGCCATAAAAAGGATTGAAGTAACGCTGAGACCGGGAAGAAACTTAAGAACATTATGCTAACTGAGAGAAGCCTGGCACAGAAAGCCACATATTGTATAATTCCTTTTATATGAAAAGTCCACATACAGTAAATCCAGAGAAACAGAAAGTAGACTAGTGGGTACTGGCAGTTGGGGAAATAGGGGACTGGGTTTCTCTTTGGGTTGGTAAGAATGTTCTAAACTTAGATTGTGGTGATGGTTTCACAACTCTGAATATACTAAAAACCATTCAGTTGTACAATTTAAAAGGGTGACTTTTATGATATGTCAATTATATCTCAAAAAAAAAAAAAAAAGATCTCAATGTCTGAGTTTCCTTGCTTGTAAAGTGAGGCTCAGCTGACAGGTATTGAATGCTTTCTCTCAGCTAGTACAGGGGTTGGCAGATGTTTCTGTAGAGGGCCAGAGAGTAAATATTTTAGTCTTTGCAGACTATACAATGTCCAGCACTCTCAGTTTGACTCTTGTATGTGAAAGTAGCCATAAGTAATATGTAAATGCCCGGGTGTGGCTGTGTTCCAATAAAACTTTATTTGTGGACACTAAATGTCACTTTCATATCATTTTTACATGACACCAAATATTATTATTTTTATTTTTTTGCCAACCATGATAGGATGAAAAAATTATTTCTAGCTTGCAGGCTATAAAAAGATCGTTGGAGGGATCTGGCCCTTGAGCTGCTGGTCTGTCGACCCCTCTGCTGCCTCCATACTTAAAGCTTTAAATAAGTTCTAACAGAGTTGAGAGGGAGGTAGTTCCC
Organism: Ailuropoda melanoleuca; assembly: GCF_002007445.2. Classification (NCBI taxonomy): domain Eukaryota; kingdom Metazoa; phylum Chordata; class Mammalia; order Carnivora; family Ursidae; genus Ailuropoda; species Ailuropoda melanoleuca. The sequence continues at coordinate 37,489,616 of NC_048221.1, read as the reverse complement.
AGGTGTCCCCATTTCACAGATGAGGTAGTTGAGAGGGTCAGAGGCTCAAGCAAGTCACCCGGGTAGCGGTTGCCAGGGTTGGGATTTGTACGGTCTGGTTCCAGAACTCACGCTCTCCGACTCGCGTGCGCCATCTTCCTGCCTGACCTACCCAGGTGAAGGCGGCCGCTGCGACCTGTGCAGCTGTGCCGTCACACTGTGCTGCTCTGACTTGGCCTCCGGTGCCCTCGGGTATCTTGTGTCCTCCGGTCATTCTAGAAAGACCACGTCCTTCGTTCGCGTCTAATGCTCCATTCCCTATTGCTAAGCTAGTACGCACACTGGGCCCTGGAAAAAGCAAATCCACCACCTTGCCTCCTTTCAGACTTTCCTCGTGACTCACTTCTTCTGGGAAGGCGATGCTTCAGCCACCTTTTGACCCCGAATCCAGCTGGACCCGAGGCCGCCTTGCTGGCTGCTGCACTGCTATCCTCTTATCATCCGTCTTCGGCAGCCTGGTTGGCTGTGCACCATTGAAACTCTCTGCAGTGATGATTTTTAGAGCCTCTTTGTTTCATTTAGTGCCCAGAATTTGGTGAGAACCTTCAGGGAAGTTAAGACACCAGTGGCGCCTTCCATCTCGAGGTCCCTCGCTCACCCGGGCTGTGCTGGGCTGGTCTTTCCCGCTCGCGCATCCTTGGGCCCTTGCCAAACCGCCCCTCCATGGCGCAGGCGGGCGAGTGGCAGAGGCTGAGGGGAGGTAAGTCACTTCTCCCTGCATGACCGTCATCCTCGCTGATCGGTGCGTGCGCTGCAGTCGGGGACGTGGTACGCTGTACGTAGGACATCTTCTGCTCCATCCATGGCTCCCGCAGACAAATCACCATCGTGATGGGTGTGCATCGTGGCACAGAATAAATATGTTCAATGGGACCTTTCTCATAGGGTGGAGAAAGCTTCGTTATGCCTCTGCTAGCATTCTGTTCATTTCTCAAACACCCATGCTTTACGTTCAGGCATTGTACCCCGGAAGCTGTTTCTTCTGTGCACCTCTAAGATGAAGCAACAACCGCCCCCAATTAATTAATTAATTAATTAAAGGAAGAAGAAAGAAGAGGAATAGTTTAGCAGTGCTGAAGTGATTAACGTAAGCTCCTTATTTATGACTTATAATGTGGTTGAGAAAAGAGTCCTCCGACTTTAGTATACTGTCTCCTTTCCAAGTAGTTTGGCATGTGTTAGGTACTAAATTCAGAGTGTATCCAAAGAAGCCTCTGCCGGTGGCAGACCAGGGGACCGGTGTTGAAGTGAGGACACTGACCATCTCAGCAGTTGGGTAAGGGATGATAAGAGTGGGTGAATTCTGCAGCTCCTGGGTCGCAAGTAAATTAGTGAGTGAGAGTCCACAAACTTTCCTTCTTTGGCCCAAAATATTTTAAAAATAATATTTAGAGGGATTGTGTGGTTATAGGAAACACAAGGGAATTGGTTGCAATGATTTGGAATCGTTTCATGGAATCCATAGAGAAAAATGGGATCTGGAGTTCTCCAGAAACAAGGCACCTTCTCTCTTGATGTCACTTTTCTTGTGTTTCATTGTGTTGTGGCTCTGAGTGATTTTTCTCTCTCCCTGCAGGCTGCTTTGACAGTGTGCAAATGGCCCCTTGTGACTGCCCCCAAAGGTCGCTTTTGGTCCCTGAGACTTGGAGCTGAGGATTCTGTCTTATTTCTGTCTGTACACTTAGTGTTGTTGCTAGGAGTTTTTGTGTCACGGATAGCTAACAGACAAACCAAGGAGAGAGGGGAAGAGTAGGTATGGTGATTATTACAAAGCTGCTAGGAAAGCCTGGCATGCAGCCACATCTCCGAAGGGAGCAGACCCAGGCAGTAGAACAATCAGGAACTTGGGCAGCGTCCTGTCATTGCTCAGCCCTGTTTCTCACTGTGCACCCGCTTTGCACTCTTCTCTCTGCAGACTTGCTGTCTGCTCTCGGGGCCGCAACCTGCTGGCCCTGCGTTCTTAGTGGACCTACTATGTTTTTGTCTGGTGAAATGGCATCTTACCTGAGGGTTTGGTTCTGCAGTCCTCATGTCAGGTAGAAATGGCCTAGAGTTAAGATTACCTTTGAAAGTCCTGGAAATCACTGGCAAAATGAGGCAGGATGCTCACAGTGTGTGGGGCATGTGGGAATAGAGACCCACTAAGGGAACAGCAGATGAGCAGCTGCTTTTGCTGCAGGGCGTTTGCTTAGAATTTGCTCTGTTAGTAAAGATGCTTTCTTTCCTGCCCCCTGCTTCTCCTCCAAGCCCCAGAAGTTGCCTTGGTATTAGTGAAGCGTGAAGGCAGCGTGATTTTACCATAGCTCATTGGAGAAGAATTTAAAACATCTGATTGGCTCTGCTCCGGCCATGTGGTGTCCCCAGCCCTGTCAGCTGTGGTTTGGAGTTGTTGGCTACGTTCAGGGAGTATTCAGACTTCTCAGGTAGGGTCTCTGCCCCCCTCTCCCCCAGTAGGAAAAAAAAGAAAGAAAGAAAGGTGGGAGGGATGGAGGAAAGGAGGGAGGGAGGGAAGAAGGGAGGAAGAGAATAAGACAAAAGTACAATCTAGAGAAGTGCCAATTGGAGTCTGGTCCCTAGCTGTGGTGGGACCTTGAACACACTCTATTTTCCGGGTTCTGCATCTGAACCACTTGTGTGCCTCTGTTCAGATGCAGCTCTCCTGACCCTATCCCAGACCTGCTGTATTGGATTCTCTAGAAATAAAGCCATAAAGCCTAGAATCTGCATGATTAATTAGGCAAACCAGGTGATGGATCTTGTCCCTGTGAAATGAGCACTACTGACTTCAAGAGAAAGCTATTGGGTGGATTCAGGTACCTTTATGGTACAGCTTTTAACTCTAGAGACAAATAATTGTGTCCTCCTTTAGAATACTTGGCCTTCATGTGACACCGAGGCTTAGGGCTTTTTTTTCTACTCGTTATGGGTTACAACCGCCTTCAATCTCTTTTGAGCAAGGTGGGTTCTAAAAAAGGAATTTGGGATTTTGTTATTCTCATATTTGAGTCTGAATGACCGCTTCTTACTAGCTGAAGACTTCATTCATCAAAAACAAAAAATAAGACTGAGCTTAAAGTTAGTCTGAAAGGTGTGTTGCATATCTTCTCAACCCATGCTGTTGTCCCTTAAAAAAACATCAAAAGACCATACTTCTGAATTACAGAGCTGGGAAGGGGTGGGTTTTAAAGTCTGTATAGAATCTATAATTGACCCTTGAACAACGTGGGATTGAGCTGCACAGTGCACTTATGTGGATTTTTTTTACAGTACTGTAAATTATTTTCCTCGCGATTTTCTTAATAGTATTTTCTTTCCTCCAGCTTACTTGATTGTAAGAATGCACTGTGTAAGACGTACAACATACCAAATATGTGTTAATCGGCTGTTTTTGTTATCAGTAAGGCTTCCTGTCAACAACAGCCTATTAGTAGTCAAGTTTTTGGGGAGTCAAAAGTTCTATGTGAATTGTTGACTGTGCAGGGGGTCAGCAGTGCCCCCGACCCCCACCCCACTCCTCTCCCCTGCCTTGTTCAACAGTCAACCGCACATACCTTTAGAATACATCTTGCCTAATTAATGGTTGTGAAATACTGAAACAGTGTGGTATTTTTATTTCATATTATGAAAATCAAAAATACTTTTATAACAATTGAGTTTTCACTGACTGCTTTAAGAGTATTTCTTAAAGCTGGTGGGATAACCTTAACTAATGGTAGATTCGAAAGTCTTTATTTCTGGTTATAGAAGCAAAGGTATGGCCAGGGTCCTGTGCTTTGATTTGAATTATTTAGATATGACTCATTTTTGTTTTCTTTCAATGATGAAGTGTGTATACCTCAGTACTTCCTATTCTCTCTCCCCAAAAATTTATGCTCAAAAACACATCATGAAGTTATTGCTAGATAGGCAGTTGGAGTGGCCAGTGTAAACTTTGCTGTTGCTTAAGGCACTTTCTGTTCTCTCTCTGTGTGGAAGGGGAGGGCGGGGCAGGTGGGGAACTGGGAGAAGAAGCTTCCCTTTACTTTTCCTGCCAAATTCAGGATGAAAAAAAGTTCCCCACCCTCTTTTCATCTCCAGGCACAGCAGGGCCTGGATTGGGAGGAGGTTTTGGCACCACTGAGAGTTTTAATAAGCGAGTTATTTTTGTAGATGTAGTTTTAGATTTCCTACCTTAAGGAAACTCAGGCTGACAACAAGTTAATTTCTTTTTTTTTTAAATTATTTATTTATTTTAGAGAGAGCAGAGCGAGTGGGGGGTAGGGCAGAGGGAGAAGGAGAGTCTCAAGCGTGCTCTGTATTGGGTACGAGGCCAACCTGGGGCTTGATCTCAGGACCCTCCGATCATGACCTGAGCTGAAATCAAGAGTCAGCTACTACGGAGCCACCCAGGCACCCCCTAAATTAACTTTTTAAAAAGTTGTTCAGGTATGACTTGTCTTGCCAACAGTTTTGAATAAAAAAATGACTGTAAGATGATAAACATCCAGGAAGTGGATTTGGTTGTGACACCATCCATGTTTTGGTGTTTGAGTGACTCTATTCATAGTTTCTTTACTGTATTGGGTAGGAGAGGGGAACAGGTTTTGCAAGACAGGGAAAAATAAGCCTGCCTGTACATTATGTGGAAACCGGTAGAACTTGGGACTTCAAAAAAGTAAACAAAAGGGAACTAGAATTGAGCATGTGGAAGTCACATAAATGACCATCTCTTGCCCTATAATATTCTGAAATGCTAGAGGACGCCAAAGCCATCATTGGGGCTGTTAATTTCATGTGTCTTGCATTTCCCTACGTAATAGAGTCACATAAAATAATGGGTCTAGAGGACACCATGGTTGAAAGATCTGTCCACTCACACATACACATTCCCAGTCCAGCACTTTCCATGTGGGTTTCACCTTGTTGGCCCATCTCAAGCATCTTTGGCTTGAAGACTGCTCACTTTACCTCCATCAGAACTGATAACATCATTCCCCTCCTGAATGATCACACTAGAGATAATTGTGCCATTAAGGAAATAAAAGAAAAAGGGATTGTCCTGAGAACACTGGTATTATTTATTCCTTCTTTCCTAGCAAAGCAGTGTTTCCTTCCTTCCTCTCCCCCCCCTTCTTTTCTTTCTTCCTTCCTCTCTCTGTCTTTCTTTCTCCTGTTTTGTTTTTGGCTAGATGTTTCTTCAGGCAGACCTCCCTGTTTACTCCAGGGTGGACTGGAAATGTATTGCTCTGAGCCCTTTTCCTTTTGAGGGTTCCAGTTTCTTCCCTTAGAATAATAGTACTTCTCCGTTGTAGCCAGGCAGGTAGCTGAGTGGCTTCTTGCTGAGAGTGGCTGGCCAGGCAGCTGCCCGGGCTGGTGGGTAAGCAGCAGGCCCTTCCCAGGTGACCTTGGGAAGCGACAGCTTTGTAAATCCCATCATCAGGGCCCAAGAATTGAATCCTAAGCCTCGATTTGAACTGCTATCTCTCAAGCTTTGCCTGAGCATTGCGCTGAGCTCTGGGCCCGGAAGAAATTATATTTATTTATGTCGGTCCCTTCTCAGAGGTGGAGATAGTGGAAATAAAGAACAAAGGTGTTATTCACACCTGGACTCTGAGTTAAACATGAGGAAGTGAACAAGTTCTGGCTGTGCTGTTTAAATTGGGCCGTAGAACATCTTGATTAGAAAGCCACCAGTTCTTTTCATTTCCACACTGGGGCTCCAGTTCAGGGGCAGAATGACAAGATGAGTGCAAGTG